>NC_044031.1:284190042-284490042 GCF_901765095.1 Microcaecilia unicolor
CCCAGCAGATCTGTAACTGCTGTATAGGAAGCCTCCGGTTCTGTGAGCCATTACAATTTTATGCCACTTGTTTTACTTAAGTTATAATCAATGTTTTAGAGTTTATGAGCAATAAAATATAGATTTGCTAATTACTGGAAGACTTTAAAACTGCCATAAAAGCTACAAACGAATCAAAGATGAAGACTCTAGGAAGCAATAAAATATCTGCGGGGCTGAGACAATCAGAACAAGTTGCAGGGCTGCCAGAGATCACTGCATTACCTGGACAGTTTCTATTTCATACAGTGATGTCTACAGGATAAAGCTTGAGCTTAGCACTCATACTAAGGCTATTTATTATTAGGACTTATGATTATAGATGTAACCAATAAACTCTTATAATCATCCCCCCCCCATGCAAAAAAAAAGTATTAGAAACATATTTGTTACCCTACTGCTCTTTGACCCCTCTCCTGGATTGACTTGTATCCTCTGCTCAGTGTCTGTGTCTTTCCCGTGCTGATGACTTCTAAGTGACACAAATTCTACCAGAAAAGGTGCCGAGTAATAGTAGCTATGATACAACAACACCAAAAACCCTCTAGTTGGAAAATAAACACCTTAGGGTCCAACATTAAAACATAAAGTTATCCAGACAGTTGCACTGGACAGGACTGTCCAATTATTCAGTGCTGCTGAATATCATTTCAGAGTGTCTTGACACTATGGTGCTTATTTTGGAAGCTCTATTCTTGTTCTGGACAGCTGAAAACTAGCATTTAGAGGTCTATACTGCATAGATTTCCAAATCATAATTTTGCAAAGGCAGGGTATGGACGTCTAACACTGCAGTATGTCCATATGGCAAGGTGTGGGCATGTTTTAGGTGGGACCAGGAAGGGTCCAAAATACAAGCGTCCAACTCTGATCACAGAAGGGGGAGGGACGTCCATGTCTAAAAAGATGGATGTTGTTATTCAGACCTGGTACTTGTTATACAGTGGTGGAAATAAGTATTTGATCCCTTGCTGATTTTGTAAGTTTGCCCACTGACAAAGACATGAGCAGCCCATAATTGAAGGGTAGGTTATTGGTAACAGTGAGAGATAGCACATCACAAATTAAATCCGGAAAATCACATTGTGGAAAGTATATGAATTTATTTGCATTCTGCAGAGGGAAATAAGTATTTGATCCCCCACCAACCAGTAAGAGATCTGGCCCCTACAGACCAGGTAGATGCTCCAAATCAACTCGTTACCTGCATGACAGACAGCTGTCGGCAATGGTCACCTGTATGAAAGACACCTGTCCACAGACTCAGTGAATCAGTCAGACTCTAACCTCTACAAATGGCCAAGAGCAAGGAGCTGTCTAAGGATGTCAGGGACAAGATCATACACCTGCACAAGGCTGGAATGGGCTACAAAACCATCAGTAAGACGCTGGGCGAGAAGGAGACAACTGTTGGTGCCATAGTAAGAAAATGGAAGAAGTACAAAATGACTGTCAATCGACAAAGATCTGGGGCTCCACACAAAATCTCACCTCGTGGGGTATCCTTGATCATGAGGAAGGTTAGAAATCAGCCTACAACTACAAGGGGGGAACTTGTCAATGATCTCAAGGCAGCTGGGACCACTGTCACCACGAAAACCATTGGTAACACATTACGACATAACGGATTGCAATCCTGCAGTGCCCGCAAGGTCCCCCTGCTCCGGAAGGCACATGTGACGGCCCGTCTGAAGTTTGCCAGTGAACACCTGGATGATGCCGAGAGTGATTGGGAGAAGGTGCTGTGGTCAGATGAGACAAAATTGAGCTCTTTGGCATGAACTCAACTCGCCGTGTTTGGAGGAAGAGAAATGCTGCCTATGACCCAAAGAACACCATCCCCACTGTCAAGCATGGAGGTGGAAATGTTATGTTTTGGGGGTGTTTCTCTGCTAAGGGCACAGGACTACTTCACCGCATCAATGGGAGAATGGATGGGGCCATGTACCGTACAATTCTGAGTGACAACCTCCTTCCCTCCGCCAGGGCCTTAAAAATGGGTCGTGGCTGGGTCTTCCAGCACGACAATGACCCAAAACATACAGCCAAGGCAACAAAGGAGTGGCTCAGGAAGAAGCACATTAGGGTCATGGAGTGGCCTAGCCAGTCACCAGACCTTAATCCCATTGAAAACTTATGGAGGGAGCTGAAGCTGCGAGTTGCCAAGCGACAGCCCAGAACTCTTAATGATTTAGAGATGATCTGCAAAGAGGAGTGGACCAAAATTCCTCCTGACATGTGTGCAAACCTCATCATCAACTACAGAAGACGTCTGACCGCTGTGCTTGCCAACAAGGGTTTTGCCACCAAGTATTAGGTCTTGTTTGCCAGAGGGATTAAATACTTATTTCCCTCTGCAGAATGCAAATAAATTCATATACTTTCCACAATGTGATTTTCCGGATTTAATTTGTGATGTGCTATCTCTCACTGTTACCAATAACCTACCCTTCAATTATGGGCTGCTCATGTCTTTGTCAGTGGGCAAACTTACAAAATCAGCAAGGGATCAAATACTTATTTCCACCACTGTATCCAGGTTACAGAAAGGTGCTCTAATTGAGCAACTGTCCACTGGACAGATTAAGGCATCACATCTCTTTAATTCCCCGGTGATTTCTGTCACCACTCCTCACCCTGAATGTGAAACTGGCAAGGGACACCAGGCTGTATGACAGCTGCAGGTATTATGGACATTCTTAGAACAGTATGTAGATCTAAGGAGTAGCTTAATGGTTAGTGCAGTAGATGATGAACCAAGGGATCTAGCTTCAAATCCCACTTCAGCTGTTGGGTTGTTTTTTTTTTAATTGTGAGCCCTCCAGGGACAGATAAATACCTACTGTAGCTGAATATGTATTAGATAACTGCAAGCCTGAAGGCTATTGAAGTGCTGTACATTCAGATACAGTAGGTATGTTGCTATTACAGGAGGGTTCATAATTAAAAAAAAAAAAAATTACAAACAGTTGATGTGGGATTTGAACTTCGGTCCCCCGATTCTCAGCCCATTGCTATACACATTAGGCTAACCCTCCCCTCTACACAGATGTCTGTGTGGCCATTTTATAAGATGGACATTCCTCGGCTGCTAAACAGATATCCATGTCCTTTGTTTTTCCCATTCATAATTTGGATGTGTCATTTTGTAAAATGGATGTTCATGCTGGACATTTCTAGGACATGGACGTCCATCTCACATGGATTTTAGAATAGGCTGTATCATGTTCTAAAATATATGTGAGATGGACGTCCATTTGTGACATTCTGACTTGGACATCCATATTCCAAGTTGGACCTCTTTTCCAAAATGCCACTCTATTCGAATAGTGTTGGAGGGTTGGGGCAGAGTTATGCATTCTGATTAGTGGTAATATTCAGTCCGCTAACAAGATAACTATCCGGATAAAGTTAGGACAGCAAAACCATGGTCCTCTCTTTACCCACTTTGCTATTCAGATAGCAGCCTCAATATCATCAGTATCCCAACAGTAATGCTGGTCACCTCTGAATCTAAATATTCAGCACTAGCCGCTATTCAGATACTAGAGCTTTATATCCAGATTTGTTTCAGTCACAATTTTTTAAAAATTGCCAACCACTGAGGCTGAATATCAGCTGGTAGATTTACAATTTAGTAATACCTAAGAATAGAAGCCTTGGTTATAATGCACTGAAAATAGGCTGCCATACAAATAACTGCATGACCACTATAGCTGGATTAGAAGTTTATCTATCTATATATCTATATCTATATCTATCTATATATATATAGATATATATATATATACATACATACCATACTGGAATGTAAGAGCATGCAAATGAAGAGATTTCACATGCAAATGAAGCTTCAACATAAACATATACAGCACCATTTTAGAAAAATCGTGGATGTTGGCATATAGACAATTTAGGCAAAACGTCAAGAGCCTGTGACATATTTTACAAAACATAGAAGCTTAATGTAAAATCAACATATCTACACCCCCTAAACCAACGCATCCTAAAGGTATTCAAAAATATATAGCACATAAATGGTGATGTCTCAAAATATGGTAATGTAAAACGTTCAAAACAAAAATGTACCCAAGGGTGCCCATGAAGATGAAAATTGCCCACACGAGCTTACAGCCTCATGCCCTGCCCCATAAGACAAGTTCATAGCGTCCTTGAAGTCCCCACCACATCTCTGGTATCTATTCAGTGCCTGCACATATGGTGGTGATACAAAATGCTGCCATTCCCATTCATTTGGAGATAGAGGACGAGCCCAGGGCTGAGATGTTCGAGGTCCTGGACTACAAATCTCCTCTTAGAGAGGCTGTGACAGTTCCTCTTCACCGGATCCTGAAAGATGTTCAGGTGAAGAACTGGGAGTCCCCTCTGTTAGTCCCTATCCTGCCAAGAAGATAGACACCATGTACCAGATTCAAAGCTCCTCAGGCTTTGACAAACCTCAGTTGCCTCATCATTCCTTGGTGGTGGAATTGGTGCTCATGAGAGCCAGGAGTTCAAGAAACTATGCTTTGGCGCCCCCTGGCAGAGAAGCTAGAACTCTGAATTCTTTTGAGTGGAAGATGTATCAGGCCTCTATGTTCATCTCTCGTATTCAATCTTACCAGCTCTACACGAACCTGCACTTGTGGTCCTTGGTGCGCAGTATGTCTGATTTGGCGTACCAGGCTAAACCACTTTGCCAATTTGGTCAAGCAGCAGAAGGTGTGTAGAACATTATTGGCCAGGGGTGCCTATGACACCTTTGATGTGGAATCCAGGATCTCTGCCCAGAGTATAGCAATGTGCAGAATCTTATGGCTGTGTGTCTTTGGCTTCAACCCTGCTGTCTAGCAAGATTGGCAGATGCCACTTGCTGAAGAGATAATCATTTTGGAGACAAAGTGGAGAGGTCACTGACCTCATCAAGAAACACACTGACACTATTGATACTCTTTCCTTCCAAAAGTCTTATGCACCTTCCTCCTTATCTAGGAGGGTTTTGGGCAAGTCAAAGAGTGGCCCCTACTACTCTCACACATGTAGGCCTAGTGGTTAGTGCAGTGGACTTTGATCCTGGGGAACTGAGTTCAATTCCCACTGCAGCTCCTTGTGACTCTGGGCAAGTCACTTAACCCTCCAATGCTCCTGGTACAAAATAAGTACCTGAATATACGTAAACCGCTTTGAATGTAGTTGCAAAAACCTCAGAAAGGTGGTATATCAAGTCCCATTTACCTTTCCCCCTTTCCCTTTCCTTCTTCTCGCCAGCCTCAGCAGGCTCAGTCCACACACACTCATTCTCATCAACAGGTGTGTGCCCAAGGCCAAGCCAGCTCCCCAGTCAAAGCCAGGGACAAGCTTTTGACTGACTCCAGCAGAGCATAGCTGCAGTAAAGGTAACCATCCCGAATGACCTGCCAGTTGGGGGGAGACTGAATATTTTTCAAGAAAGGTTGCCCCTTGTAACCTCTGACTGGTGGGTTCAGAGAGTCTGTCTCAGTTAGGCCCTGCATTGGCATCAACATCTACAAAATTGCACACCTAGAGTATCTCTCTTCAGCTCTCAGCACAAGCAGGTACTTGCAGAGGAAATCTCCGCCCTTCTAAGGGTCCATGTGGTCGAGCACATTCCACCAGGGGGAAAAGGGCAGGGATTTTATTCCAGATACTTTCAGATGCGTCCCATCCTAAACTAAGAACGCTGAACAAATTCCTGGTCAAAGAAAAGTTCAGGATGGTTTCCCTGATCACCCTTCTCCCCAGGATTCAGGAAAACAATTGTCTATGCTCTCTAGACTTAAGGGATGCTTACACTCACACCCCAATACATCAGGAATCTCCAGGCTGTCGACCCTCCCACCTTATCCTCTAGTATCTCTAATCTCCTCCCTTCCATCATGTCCTCCGAGTCTGTCGACAAGGCTGTCTCCACTTACAATGCCACTCTCTCCTCTGCTCTGGACACCCTTGCACCATCCATCTCCCGTCCCACAAGGCGTACTAATCCCCAGCCCAGGCTGACCCCTTGCACCCAATACCTTCGCTCCTGCGCCCGATTGGCTGAACGCCTCTGGAGGAAATCTCGCACCCATACTGATTTCATCCATTACAAATTCATGCTATCCTCCTTCCTGTCCTCCCTATTCCTCGCCAAACAGGACTATTACACCCAATTGACTAATTCCCTCAGCTCTAACCCTCATCATCTCTTCGCCACCCTTAACTCCCTCCTCAAAGTACCCTCCACTCCCACCCCCCACCCCACTCTCTCCTCAATCACTGGCTGACTACTTCCGTGACAAGGTGCAGAAGATCAACCTCGAATTCACCACAAAACCATCTCCTCCTCTTCACCCTATAACCCACTCCCTCAAACCAACCAACCCAGGCCTCCTTCTCCTCTTTTCCTAATATCACCGAAGAGGAAACCGCCCATCTTCTTTCCTCCTCGAAATGCACCACCTGTTCCTCTGACCCCATCCCCACCAACTTACTTAACACCATCTCTCCTACCATCACCCCCCCCATCTGTCATATCCTCAACCTTTCTCTCTCCACTGCAACTGTCCCTGACACCTTCAAGCATGCTGTAGTCACACCACTCCTCAAAAAACCATCACTTGACACTACCTGTCCCTCCAACTATCGCCCCATTTCCCTCCTACCCTTCCTCTCCAAGATACTTGAACTCGCCGTTCACAGCCGTTGCCTTGATTTTCTCTCCTTTCATGCCATCCTCGATCTGCTTCAATCCGGCTTTCGCCCCCTACACTCGACAGAAATGGCACTATCTAAAGTCTGCAATGACCTGTTCCTTGCCAAATCCAAAGGTCACTACTCCATCCTCATCCTCCTCGACCTATCCGCCGCTTTTGACACTGTCAATCACAGTTTACTTCTTGCCACACTGTCCTCATTTGGGTTCCAGGGCTCTGTCCTCTCCTGGTTCTCCTCTTATCTCTCCCACCGTACCTTCAGAGTACACTCTCATGGTTCTTCCTCCACCCCCATCCTGCTTTCTTTTGGAGTTCCTCAGGGATCTGTCCTTGGACCCCTTCTTTTTTCAATCTACACCTCTTCCCTGGGCTCCCTGATCTCATCTCATGGTTTTCAATATCATCTTTATGCTGACGACACCCAACTTTATCTCTCCACACCACACATCACTGCCGAAACCCAGGCCAAAGGATCGGCTTGCTTATCCGACATTGCTGCCTGGATGTCCAACCGCCACCTGAAACTGAACATGGCCAAGACCGAGCTTATTATCTTCCCACCCAAACCCTCTCCCTGCACTCTCTATCTCAGTAGATAACACCCTCATCGTCCCCGTCTCATCTGCTTGCAACCTCGGAGTCATCTTCGACTCCTCCCTCTCCTTCTCTGCACATATCCAGCAGATAGTCAAGATCTGTCGCTTCTTCCTCTATAACATTAGCAAAATTCGCCCTTTCCTCTCTGAGCACACCACTCGAACTCTCGTCCACTCTCTCATTACCTCTCACCTTGACTACTGCAACCTACTCCTCACTGGCCTCCCACTTAGCCATCTATCCCCCCTTCAGTCCATTCAGAACTCAGCTGCACGTCTTATCTTCTGCCTGGACCGATATACTCATATCACCCCTCTCCTCAACTCACTTCACTGGCTTCCGATCAGGTACCGCATACAGTTCAAGCTTCTCCTACTAACCTACAAATGCACTCAATCTGCAGCCCCTCCTTACCTCTCTACCCTTATCTCCCCTTATGTTCCTACCCGTAACCTCCGCTCTCAAGACAAATCCCTCCTCTCAGTACCCTTCTCCACCACCTCCAACTCCAGGCTCCACCCTTTCTGCCTTGCCTCACCCCATGCTTGGAATAAACTCCCTGAGCCCATACGCCAGGCCCCCTCCCTGCCCATCTTCAAATCCTTGCTCAAAGCCCACCTCTTCAATGTCGCCTTCGGCACCTAACCACTACACCTCTATTCAGGAAATCTTGACTGCCCCAACTTGACATTTCATCCTTTAGATTGTAAGCTCCTTCGAGCAGGGACTGTCCTTCTTTGTTAAACTGTACAGTGCTGTGTAACCCTAGTAGCGCTCTAGAAATGTTAAGTAGTAGTAGTAGTAGTTGCACTAGGTCACAGGAACTATCTTTGATTTTGGCTGGGGACATATCAATTGTCTTCCAGTACCGCATGTTGCCTTTTGGTGTCAAATGGTTCCCAGGGTTTTCACCAAGTGTCTTGCAATAGTCACAGCATTGCTACAAGGACTGGGAGTCCACGTGTTCCCCTATCTGGATGATTGGCTGGTGAAGAGCATGTCAAAGGACGGTGCTCAGGAGTCCATGCAGATAACTGTTTGGGTGCTGGAGCTGCTAGGGTTCATTTTAAACTTCCTCAAGACTCATATCCATCCCATGCAGAAATTGGAGTTCATCGAAGACCTGCTAGACACACAGCAGGCATGGGCTTTTTTCCTGTGCCGAGGGCAGACACTCTTGCCAATCAAGTCCGGGCCAGCCAACAGGTCACAGCTCAGAAGATGTTGAGGTTGTTCAGCCATACGGTATCCACTGTCCATGTCGCATTCATGGTATGTCTTCACATGAGAACTTCCCAGTGGATCCTAGCTTCCTGGTGGTGCCAAGCCTAGGGGAACCTGGCGGATGTCATCTGAGTGCCACCAGAGTTGGTTCAGTCCCTTCTTCGGTGGACAATTTCATCCAATTTGATTGTGGGACTTCCATTTCAAATTCCTCAGCCCCAGAAGGTGTTGACAATGGATGCATTCTGCCTGGGGTGGGGAGCTCATGTAGATGGGCTTCACACCCAGGGTCCTTGGTCAGCTCAGGAACTGAATCTTCAGATAAACGCCTTGGAGCTACGGGCAATCAGGAATGCTCTAAAGACTTTCAGAGATCGGCTGTCCAATCAAATTGTACTCATTCAAACAGACAATCAGGTTGCATTGTACTATACTAACAAGCAGGGTGTACCAGATCATTCCTACTGTGTCAGGAGGCCATCCGGATGTGGCACTAGGCAATTCATCATGGGATGCTTCTCAAGGCCACTTACCTGGTGGGCAAATCCAACAGCCTAGCCGACAGACTGAGCAGGGTCATGCACTGCCCACAAGATCTGAGTGTGGGGGCACCCCCTCGGAGGATCTCTTTGCCACTCAATTCAATCAGTTGTATTCCAGGCTCTAGGCCCATGACAGACTAGCGTCGGATGCCTTCTTCTTTCGTTGGAGGACTGGTCTTCTGTATGCGTATCCTCCCTTCCTTCTTGTAGTACTCAAACAAGACCAAGGATCCATGACCCTGATCGTTCCATACTGTCCCAGACAGATCTGGTTCCCTGTTATTCTGGAGTTATCCTCCAAAGACCTTGGCGATTGGAGTGTTTTCCAACCCTCATCACACAGAATGAGGGGTCTCTTCTATATCCCAACCTCCAGTCTCTGGCCCTCACAGCGTAGATTTTGAGAGCTTAGAAGTTGTTTCCTTGCATCATCCTGAGGGTGTCTCCAGAGTCTTGCTGGCTTCCAGGAAAGATTCCACTAAGGGGCGTTACTCTTTCAAATGGAGGACGTTTGCTGTCTGGTGTGATGGCAAGGCCCTAGATTCCCTTTCTTGCCCTACACAGACCCTGCTTCAATACATTCTATACTTCTAAGTCTGGTCTCAAGACCAAGGCTGTAAGGGTGCATCTTAGTGCAATTAGTACTTAATCATCATGTATAGAGTAAGCCCATCTCTGGACAGACTCTAGTTGTTCGCTTCACGAGAGGTTTGCTTTTGACAAAGCCCCCTGTCAAGCCTCTGCCTGTGTCATAGGACCTCAATGTTGTCCTCTCACAGCTGATGAAAGCTTCTTTTGAGCCAGTCGATTCCTGTCATCTGAAGTACTTGACCTGGAAGGTCTTGCTTTTGGTGGCTGTTACTTCAGCTCGCAGGGTCACTGAGCTTCAAGCACTACGTGTGGATCCACTTTATACAACGTTTCATCACAATAGAGTAGTTCTCCATACACACCCTAAGTTCCAGCCTAAGATGGTGTCATAGTTCCATCTGAACCTGTCAACTGTACTTCCAACATTTTTCCCAGACCTCATGCTCATCCTGGCAAGAGTGTACGCACACCTTGGACTGCAAGCAAGCATTGACCTTTTACTTGGGGTGGACTAGGCCCTACAGACAGTCCACCCAGCTTTTTGTTTCTTTTGATCCCAACAGGATAGGGTCACAATTGGGAAATGTACCATTTCCAATTGTCTAGCAGATTGCATTTCCTTCACTTATGCCCAGGCTGTGACAATAGCCCTCTTGAGGTCAACCTCCACTGAAGAAATTTGCAGGGCTGCAATGTGGTCATCAGTCCACCCATTCACATCGCACTACTGCCTTGAACAGAATATGTGATGCAATAGTTGGTTTGGCCAGATAGTTCTGCAGAATTTGTTTGGGTCTAGAATCCATCTCCATCCCCCTAGGCCCATTCTGTTCTGTTTCAGGCTGCATTCTCACACAGTTGTATATAGTTTCAGGTTAATTACTATTTTGCCCTCACCGCTGTGAGGTCCAATTAACCTATGATGGTTGTTTTCGGTGAGCCTAGTAGCTAGGGATTCCCATGTAAGAATATGGCCTGCTTGTTCTCAGAGAAAACAAAGATACTTACCAGTAGCAGGTGTTCTCTGAGGACAGCAGACCATTAATTCTCACACACCCTCCCACCTCCCCTTGGAGTTGTCTCCTCTTTTGATATGCTATATTATTGTACTGATGGTCCCATGCTCTCGTGGTGGGCAGGAAGGCACTCATGGTTGGGACGCTGTGCCTGCTCAAAAAAGCTATTTTTAGCTGTTTAAGCTCTGTGCTGGGTGATGTGGATGATGTCACCCACATGTGAGAATGAATGGCCTGCTATCCTCGAAGAATACCTGCTACAGGTAAGTATCTTCACTATATGTGCACTGTCTCTGTGGAATATATTGTACCCTGAGATTCAGATTGAATAGAATTATAGTTTGTGAAATTAGAACAGGCCTAGTTGCTTAGTCATACTTTTGGATAATGTTATCATCCTTCCCTACTTTTCAGAGCTTACTTTGAGTTTACTTTTGAGTTTAGGGGAAATTTGTTGTTGTTTCCTTGTTATATTTTATCTGTTTTATTGATTTTATTTTATGTGCTGTTCTAACTTAGGGAGGGTGGATAACCAGGAATGAATTAATTAAATTAATTCAATCTGGTCTGGGACCATTCCAGCTTTTTCTCTGGGCTCTTATATTAGTCATCAAATACAGGAACACTTGTACCACTGAGTTTATGCTTAAAATAAATGAGAAGTTCTTCATTACAGATGGAATTGGGAGGGCCAGTGGGACGCATAGAGGCATATTTTCAAAGCACTTAGCCTCCCAAAGTTCCATAGAAACCTATGGAACTTAGCCTCCCAAAGTGCTTTGAAAATATGCCTCAAAGTCTGACAAGCTTTTTACTCCACAGAGTACCAGTAGTTATGAAGCTTAACAGAGACAGGAGCGGTGGATAGTATGTTAGCTTTCGCAACCAAAATAATGTTCCATCACCTCTTGAATGTTGCTATCGACCTCAAAATTACCTAATTTTTTTTGTTCTAAAACTCTCTATTTAGAAAAAAAGCAAGACCAAAATATCAACAGTATAACATATTAATGCTAATTAGAAGCTCCCCTCATTGCACCAGAAATTAGACAAAACAAATCATGCTTGAAATACTCATAGACAATCATGTAAATATACCATTAGGTCTTACCACAAAGAGAAGTAATTAACCACTAGAGGTTACTAATGTGTACTAACCGTGTTATTAGTAACTAGGTCTCATTGGATAAAATGTGTCCTGTGTAAAATATTGCCATTAATGGCATTACTACTACTACTACTATTTAGCATTTCTATAGCACTACAAGGCATACGCAGCGCTGCACAAACATAGAAGAAAGACAGTCCCTGCTCAAGAGCTTACATCTAATACATTCTAACTTGGTGGCACCATTACTAACTTGGGAGTGGAGGAGTGGCCTAGTGGTTAGAGCACCGACCGGTCTTGCAATCTAGAGGTGGCCAATTCAAATCCCACTGCTGCTGTTTGTGATCTTGGGCAAGTCACTTAATCCTCCATTGCCTCAGGTACAAACTTAGATTGTGATGCCTCCTGGGACAGACAAATTTCCAGTGTACCTAAATGTACTCACCGTGAGCTGCTACTGAAAAAGGTGTGAGCAAAATCTAAATAAATAGCTGTAAGTTTCACAGAGGAAACTGGAACTGTTTCCAACCACTAGGGAATCTTACACATTTCCTGCTACCACCAATGGAAAAGAATATGAAGTTTGATTTATGCTCCTTGCATTATTACTCAGGCCACCTTGAGACTTGCTTGGCACTGAGAGAGGAAGTTTTGTAATCTACACTGTCTAGAGAAGTGCTAGAGATGGAGAGTTCCATTGTTCTTCTGTTGAAATACCAATTTGCAGAATGAAGTGGTTAAACATTTCTCTGGCTTCAGTTAGCTGCGATTGGCAGAGAGAGCCGGTAGCATTATAATTGGCTGCAATTAGTGCGACATCCTAAACAAGTCAGAGAATAGCTTTAAAAGGCATTTTACATGTTATACCTCCTTCTGAACTGGCATGCGAGTTAGTGCTTACAGTTCTTTTGGAGATCTCTGCCATTTTTATTGTAACTATTTTGTCTCCGAAGGAACATCTACATATCCCATGTTGTATGATCTCGTTAGATATAAGAACACGGATGTCTGGATGGAATAAAGAATACCCCAGGTATTTCTGTTTTTCAGACTCACTACCGCATGCTGGTTGGAATAAAGTGCAGGCCAAGATATCGTTATCGCTTTCATCTCACTCTATTGAGCACCAAGCTGCTGCTCAGAATTAAACAGTGCACCTAAGCTATTATTCAGCTCATATAAGTGAGCGTGCATTTCTTTATATTTAACTAAAAAATACTTCTTTCTGTTTAGCTCCAATATCATTCTAAAATGACATTTTATTTGTGAAAACAGAGTACAGTTGACTCCCAGTCTATCATGCCCCGCTAACCCAAATGTCTCTTGTTCTAAGAAATCCACTGCAGAGGAACACAAACCCCGCAGGATTCTATATATAACGTCCAAAATTGCGCTCTAAATATTTGGGTGCTGACCAGACTTGCGCCCACTAATTGGCTAAGGAGCCATTAGTGCTATAACTGGGAGCTAACTGCACCATTTTGAATTAGTGCCATCATGCTATGCACTGTTCTATGACGTGTACTCAAATCCCATGGTGCATGACCCAAAGAGGTATGGCCACAGTAGGTGCACAGGTGGGTCGGGGCATTCCTAAAATTTGCACGCAGTGTTATAGAATATTGAGGCTGTGCATCCAAATTGGGCACCTAATTACACCTGTTTCAGCAGGCGTAAGTCCTGGCACCCAATGTGGGGGACGAAATTGGCACTCAGTGCTATTCTATAATGGGTGCTCACCTTTGACTACCATTATAGAAGAGCACTGGGCGCTGATTTTTTTTTTTTTTCTCCAATTTTGAGTGCCATTTAGTGAATCTAGCCCATGTCATCAGTTAGACCAAATGTCCCATTGTAAGGTGCAAATATAATAAATCCATTGACAGGCTGACCTGATAGCTTGATTTCCCAGCCTCCTGCCCCCCTCCCACCCAGGCCAGCCAAGGAAAAAGCTTCCCTAGGCCTCTGTCAGTGTACATCCAGTCACTGATAGGAAGAGGCTTAACACCAGAGCTATGCTTGATTAATGTAGGGCCTCTCAATATTGGACCTGTTAAACCAAAATGTCCTTGCCAACTGCTTTTCTGCCGCACGAGGGAGTCATAGCCTATCACTGGAAAACTACATTCACTATCCCCTTGGAGCTAGGCATAAAAGACTTCACCATTTGCTCCTTATGGAACATATTGCTGCTGTCAGGGTTGATCAGCTTCGTAAGAATGACAAAAGCTGGGGTCTTCGATCTCAAATTTGAATGCTAATGCTAATTGAACAATACTAATAATTTTTGGACATTTTTTCTGGATGTGTGTGAAAGTGTATGCCTTTTGGATCTTTGATGGCAAAATGGGGGGGGGGGGTGCTAAAGAAAGGGGACGTTGGGGTATAAGGTAGGGTTTTGATTAGAGAAATGAAATAATAATTGATGTTTGTGTGTGCTTTTAAGAGTACGCTCTTTGACTTGTCTCTACTTTTCCTCTGTATTTGAAATCCATACAATTCAAGGTTAAAAACAAAAAATATCCTAGATGCACCTTCAGCTTTGTACCTCCTCAATTATCTTTTTTGATCTTCCCATGATTTTGATTTTGATAAGCAAAGCTTGAAGAATGGTCCAGAATTTGGCAGCTAAGATTTATATGAAAAATTGCAGGAATAATTCAGTTCAGCTACAAAACCAGAGGGAGCGGTACAGTTTAGGAGGTGAAGTGCGTCTGTACACGAAAGAGGAGCGGGACTTGGCCAAATTGCCTATTACTCATGTTTGATCTATTCTTACTGTACACTGCCTTAGATGAATTCCTTCAAAAAGCAGTAAATAAATCCTAATAAATAAACACAGTAGAAAAAGTGATGGCAAAAGCAAGAAGGATGCTTTGGTGCACAGGAAGAGGAATGACCAGTAGGAAAAGGGAGGTGATAATGCCTCTGCATTAGTCTCTGGTGAGACCTCATTTACAGTACTGTACAATTCTGGAGTCTGTACCTTCAGAAAGGTAAAACAGACCTTATTTAGAATACTATATATAATTTTGGAGACTGCACCTTAAGACGATAAAAACAGAAAGGAGTTAGTCTAACAAATCTTGGGACAAGTACATCAGATCTCTAAGGGAAAGGAAGGGATAGTAGATGGCCTGGATGGGCAGACTGGACAGGCCATATGGTCCTTACCTGCCTTCACTTTTCCTCCATGCAATATAAGGGGGTGAGATGTGTACCTGGGACCTTTTATGTGAAGTCCACTGCAAGGCATCCTAGGATGCCCCACTGCTCTGCTGGGATGTCTGTGTGGCTAGTCTACTAAGAAATCTATATCTATATCCCAATGGCTGTGTTTGTGTGTTTTCCCTTGATTTTTTTTCCCCAAAAAATGGTCCTAAAAGATAGACGCAGAAAGCACAAAAAACATCTAGCAAATGGCCAAAAGGTTGAACATCTTTCTAGTTTGAAAATGGCCATGTTCCTACTGGATTTACGGACATTTTTCGCAAAACATCCAAATTGGATTTAGACACATCGAAATTTCCCGTTCACATTTTCAAAAGATTAGAGGAGATGGCAGTTGAAAAGGAGGGCTACCAACGGTCAAGTCTGCACTTAAGCATACAACTTAAGTTTGTACATGTGAACATGCCAGCACATGCATCAATTTTGTAAAAGTAAACAGAAACAAAAGTAGCATCATTCAGCAGCTCCATATTTAAGTGCCAGCAATTATATCTGGAAGTGGCAATTTTGTAAGTTCAAAAAACAAAGAGGAGGTAAATGCCCTCACGAAACCGTGAGATAAAAAACAAAAAGTGAGGAGAATGGTTGAGGATACCAAAAAAATGTATTTATTCACATAAAAAATCAAAATTAAAAAATAACAAATTTGTACATAAAATGTACAAATTTGTTATTTTTTAATTTTGATTTTTTATGTGAATAAATACATTTTTTTGGTATCCTCATCCATTCTCCTCACTTTTTGTTTTTTAATTTTGTAAGTTCCACATATAAGTGCCACCAATTAGAAGTCAAAAACAAAAAAAAACAGGGAATGCCGGGGCCCTTTTACTAAAGTGCAGGAAAATCTGGGCTTAATTACTTAGGGCTCCGGTGAAATAGCGCTTAACCGGCTATCTGACAATATTCAGTGAGGGATAACCGGCTATCCACTGCTGAATATCCCTGATTAGCGGCTAGCGGATAGCTGCTTTTATCGCATGGTATAACTGGCTATCCACTGATTTTTTAAAACTGGGTTTAGTGGCCATATTTGGCCACATCAAACCCTGGAATATCTTTGGCTGGTTTGAAGATAACTTGCTATGTTGCTATTCAGACATAGCTGGTTATCTTCAAATCTGCCAAAAATAAACCAGATATTCAATGCCGGTCACCGGAAACAGACTGGCATTGAATATCCGGGCTTAGCACCGACCATGGGATTTAGGCGGTCTAACTCCCGTGGTCTGAGTATCAGCCCCTCTCTTCCTAGCAGATGTCGGATTTAAGCTGGATCAATGCTCACCCACATGCAATGAGGATAACTAGAAGTTTGCTAGGATATCTTGGTCTGTTCTTTTATTCTAATGACTACCACAAATGGACAGCATCCAGCACTGAAATCTAGGCTCTACAGCTTATAAATTTGTGCTAATCCAATCTTTTAGTCTACATGTGTCCAATATACACTAGTGCATTCTACTCACACTTCCTGTATTGCTAGTTCTGAGAGATTTGGGCCCTGTTTTTCATACCAGAAAATCCACAACTCTTTCAATAATTAAGAGTGGTAATAAATGATCTGCTGTTGATGGAGTCATCTTTTCACTCTGTATTAAATCTAAACAGCATCAGTACAGCAGAATACAACAATGCTTCCAAATGAGGCAAGAAATCCCCACCGTTATTAATAAAAATGGCAAGCAATTCTGAAGAGCTCTGATACCTTTTTGTCGCTCAGACCGGACACCTGATCCACATACTCTTCCTGGATCATGAAGGCAGCCAGGTTGGCAGTGTAACTGGCCAGAAAGATGACAGCAAAGAAGGCCCACACTGACACCATGATCTTGCTTGTGGTTCCCTTAGGGTTCTGTACCGGCACAGAGTTGTTGAAAACCAGCCCCCAAAGCAACCAGATGGCTTTGCCAATTGTGAAAGAGGGACCACCTGGCTCTGCAGTGACCAAGAAAGAGAACAGAGATCCAATGAGGGCAGTGGAATTACTGTCTTGCTAACCTCTTATCTCAAATAAGAGTTTATTTCACATTGAATATAAATATACAGGCTGATAGAGATTTGCATGATACCATAAGGTGAAAGCATTAGGTTTTTACTTGTCATCTTAAAATCACTTTGGACCTCATTCATTCCATCTATCTTCAGTCTGTGTCTATGAGAAAATAGCTTAGGGGGCAATTCTATAAGTGGGAACCTCAAGATAGGCATGTTGATGTCGAGCAATGAGTGCCAATCCAATAACACCATCTATGTGTCAGAATGCCATTACAGAACACTAGCGTACGTCAGCATTGGCATGCCTAAAGTTAGGCGCAAACAGTTATGTTGGGTCAATGGCAGGAGTATATGCTCGCACCTGAGTATTCTACGATCTGCATGTAACATGCTTATGCCTCTCCCATATTCCGCTCTTGTGTATGCCCCAGTAATGTATCTACATTAAAACAACACATAGCACACATACACACATATGGAGCTAGATTCTATAACTGAAATAGAACTGCTGAGCACTATTCATTAAGCCGTGCTTATAGTTTGGCATGGTTTATAGATTAGTGCTTAAGTCCCGTGGTCATGCTTAAGTTTAGGTGCGTCCATTTGCACCAGGGAAAATGTGGTGCAAATACTCATGCCGAAATTTAAGTGTGAAGCCCCCTTATAATTGCATACGTAACCAAAAACCATGCCCACGATCTGCCCCGAATAGCCCATGATTCTCACATTTCTGCTCCCCCTTTTCAGGAAGCACGTAAAATTTAGGCGCAGATCATGTTGCCACATATGTGCACGTATATCTTAATTGATTTCAGTTAGAGCCAATAATAGCTTGTTAAAAAGCCAATTGTTGGTGCTACTTGGCTAATTATTCCATTAAGATGTATGCACAAATTTGTGCATGCATACATCTCAAAGCGCCCTTTATAGAATTAGGGGAATGGCGTCCATAACTATACACATAGTTACAGAATTGCCCTTTTAATAAATTAGGGTAGAGCAGACAATGAAAATTGGGAAAATTGTGATTCAATTGTTTTCTATAGCTGGTTATCTCCCACTGAATATTTGCAGTCAGTGCTTAGTGGATAACCATCTATATTGCGTGATATAGCCGGTTATCCACTAATATTCAGCACATCGCCAGCTAAGTTTGGCAGCCAAAGTAAGCTGCCGAAATAACAGACCTATCTTTAGCCAGTTTCAGCTTTACCGGCTGACGCTGAATACTGACTTGGCCGGTTAAGTTGAAAGCAGCCAAAACTAAACCCGACACTCATTACTGCTCATTGGAAACGGCCCGGCATTGAATAGCCAGGCTCAGCGCCAACCATGGCAGTCAGCCCAGCTAACTCCCATGGTCTGAATATTGGCCCCTTGGTGCCTATATGCAGTGTGCTAGAGCTACTTGCATAACGTCATCTGGGTGCTAAGATTCCATTATAGACTACTCCACGTGTCTACGTTTAGGCACACCCACTTACACCATAGAAATGTTGGTCCTATCCATACTTCTCCCCCTTGCATTTGCACACTAAGGGCTAGATTAAGAACATAAGAGTAGCCATACTGGGTCAGACCAATGGTCCATCTAACCCAATGTCCTGTTTTCCGAACAGTGGCCAAGCCAGGTCACAAGTACCTGGCAGAAACCCAAATCGTGGCATGTTGATTGGAGAATGGGCTACTGTCTCTGACATATCGACACTCAAAGGAGGAAAGACTACCTTACCTCTGCCATCAGCAAGGCAACGGTTGTAACCCACAGGGCTGAAGTACTCGAAAACAAAGACAGCCACAGCAGAGACAATCAGCAGCATCACAAACATCATCACCCAGACGTCTGCGCTGAATGGTTCTGCAGATGATGAGAAAGCAGGGGAGAGACAGATTAGCTACATTTGCAGCGAAGGAACACTTGAGGCATACTGTCCAGCTGTCACAGGCATCAGCTAAAGAAAAAGGAGATGCTCAGTAGAGCTGCTATTTATACGTTACAATTCTGATTCGGAAGAGACCAAAAAAAATCTGATAAATCTAAGACTCACCAAAGTGGTGATTGTAGGCAATGGTGATTACACCAGCACTGTAGGCTCATTTTAGAGTCATGGCATAATGATAACGGGAGCTCTCTTAAAATATATTTAAAAGAGTAATTTTACAGAGTCTAAGACTACTGCAGTTCTAGTCCAACCAGATGTAACATAAAACTAAGAGAAAACCTCCTTCAAAAGATGTGACTGAATATAGATCAGAATCCCCTGTCACTCAGCTACAGGAGTCTCCTTTAGTTCAGTGGTTAATATGGAGTCAGAGAGGTTAAAGTTCAAACCTTGACTGTGAGTGGGAGAAACGAATCGCTTGTAGCCCTGCAGACTGCTGCAGTCTGTGTGCAGCCCAGTGTGTTGTCAGTCAAAGGCACATACTTATTCATGGGTTTCCAACATCATATACAGCAAAGGACTGTGGCAAGATTTCAAATGAGCAGCCACTGATTCTCTGCTATAGAATGAAGCAGTATCTCTGTAAATTTCCTATTGAATTTAGAATTACATTTAAGATTTGTTCATGGCTTTTAAAGCATTTCCGATGGGTAGTTCTCCCTAGCTGCAGTCATTAACCATTCCCTATCCTCTTCACGTACCTTTAGATCACTAAATGATCACCGATTGGTTCTTCAAGGACCACAGACCACTCAACATGAGACTACAAGACATAGTGCTTTTCCTTCATAGCTCTCCTGCGCTCTGGAATATCCTACCTCTACCTATTTGTAGTGAACTCTCCCTAAAGCATTTTAAGTCTGGTTATTTCAGCAAGCTTATGCTCCCGGAATTTGAGCGGGTCCTGTTTGTGCTTCTCACCTGCCCCTAGTACTAACTGTTGTATCCGCTCTGTTGTATGAATAATGTTGAGGATGCATTCTTTCCTGTCTAGCTATGTAGTTTCTTTTCTTTGAGTGTTTAGCCTGTGCACCATTTTATCCTGCTTGTCAGTTAAAGCAGTGTTTTCCAAGTCGATTTCCAGAGTAACCCCCCTTGCCAGTAAGGTTTTCAGGATATTCACAAATGAATATGTATGAAAGATATTTGCATACAATGGAGACAGTCTAGCTTATTTTCAAAAGGGAAGGATGCCCATCTTCCGACACAAATCGGGAGATGGGCGTCCTTCTGCTGAGGTCGCCCAAATCGGCATAATTGAAAGCCAATTTTTTGCATCCTCAATGCTTTCCATCGCGGGGATGACCAAAGTTCACAGGGGCGTGTCGGCACTGTACCGAAGGTGGGACTGGGGCGTGCTTAAGAGATGGGCATGCTCGGCCAATAATGGAAAAAAGAAGGGCGTCCCTCACGAGCATTTGGTCGACTTTACTTGGTCCCTTTTTTTCATGACCAAGCCTCGAAAAGGTGCCCGAACTGACCAGATGACCACCGGAGGGAATTGGGGGTGACCTCCCCTTACTCCCCCAGTGGTCACCAACCCCCTCCCACCCTAAAAAAATTAAAAAATACATTTTTTTGCCAGCCTCAAATGTCATACCCAGCTCCATCACAGCAGTATGCAGGTCCCTGGAGCAGTTTTTAGTGGGTGCAGTACACTTCAGGCAGGCGGACCCAGGCCCATCCCCCCCACCTGTTACACTTGTGGTGGTAAATGTGAGCCCTCCAAAACCCACCCGAAACCCACTGTACCCACATGTAGGTGCCCTCTTCATCCCTAAGGGCTATGGCAGTGGTGTACAGTTGTGGGGAATGGGTTTTAGAGGGGGTTGGGGGGGCTCAGCACCCAAGGTAAGGGAGCTATGCACCTGGGAGCAATTTATGAAGTCCACTGCAGTGCCCCCTAGGGTGCCTGGTTGATGTCCTGGCATATGAGGAGGACCAGTGCACTACGAATACTGGCTCCTCCCTCGACCAAAGGGCTTGGATTTGGTCATTTCTGAGATGGTCGTCCTTGGTTTCCATTATGGCCGAAAACCGGGGATGACCATCTCTAAGGATGACCTAAGGACAACCATCTCTAAGGTCAACCTAAATGTTGAGATTTGGGCATCCCCGACCGTATTATCGAAACGAAAGATGGACGTCCATCTTGTTTCGATAATACGGGTTTCCCCGCCCCTTCGCCGGAACGTCCTTAGAGATGGACGCCCTTAGAGATGGTCGTCCCCGTTCGATTATGCCCCTCCATGTAAGCAAATCAACCTTATGCATGTTCATTATGGATATCCTGAAAACCTGACCGGCAAGGGTGTACTCCAGTACCGACTTGGAAAACACTGAATTAAAGTGGTATAGTAAGTTCTGAATAAATAAACTATGCTATACCTCCAGATTGGACACTGTACTACAGGAAGTCTGTTCTAACTATTTAGCCATTTGACTGCATTTCCAACCTTCCCAACCTCAAGAAAAGTCTTTCCTGGAAAACTAATCATTTTTGTTCTTCTTTTTAAACCCACAGAAATAATGATTAGTGCACCACATAGATCTTTTATTACAAATTGAGGGGCATTTTCGAAAGAATGTCCAAGTCAGAACTGGGACATCACACTCGTTACATTAAAAAAAAGTCCACCTCACAGCCATTTTTGAACAGGTAAAACTTTGGGGTTTCTTGTTCAGAAATACATGAGAACATCCAAAATGAACAGCCATTTTCCAAAATAAAACATCCAAATAATGATTGCCAAAAAACCATGGACAAGGACGGCTGTCTGACAGCATTTGTACACAAATGGCCATACAGACTTCCCTGCAGAGCAGAAGGGCAGCCTAGTGGTAAGTGCAGTGGACTTTAATTTAGGGCACCCAGGTTCATATTCCACTGCAACTCATTATAAATGGAGAGCCCTCCAAAGACTGGGAAATACCTACTATACCTGAATGTGCACCAACTCAATAGGTCTCAGGATTGCAGGTGTCCTTAATATTTAGGTACAGTAGGTACAGGGGCGGTGTTAGACATGCAGGGGCCCAGGGCAGAAACTGGAAAGGGGCCCTCAAAGCCTGCCTGCAAGCTATGCCTCCTTCAGCTCAAGGCAGATTGGGGCACTATTGGACTCATTTTCGAAAGAGTAGGACACCCATCTTTCGACACAAATTGGAAGATGGACGTCCATCTCACAGAAATGTCCAAATCGGTATAATCGAAAGCCAGTTTTGGACGTCCCCAACTGCACTCCGTCGCAGGGATGGCCAAAGTTCTCGGGGGCATGTCGGAGGCGTAGCAAAGGCGGGACATGAGCGTGCCTAACACTTGGATGTCCTTGACCCATAATGGAAAAAAAGAAGGACGTCCCTGACAAGCACTTGGACGTTTTCACCTGGACCTGTTTTTCTTATGACTAAGGCACAAAAAGGTGCCTGAAATGACCAGATGACCACCGGAGAGAATCAGGTATGACCTCCCGTTACTCCCCCAGTGGTCACTAACCCTCTCCCACAATCAAAAAAAATCTTTCAAAATATGTCGTGCCAGCCTTTATGCCAGCCTCAGATGTCATAGGTCCATGACAGCAATATACAGGTCCCCTGGAGCAGTTTTAGTGGGTGCAGTGTACTTCAGACAGACCCAGCCCCATCCCCCCCCCCACCTGTTACGTTTGAGGAGGAAACAGCAAGCTCTCCAAAACCCATCAGAAACTCACTGTACCCACATCTAGGTGCCCCCCTTCACCCGTAAGTGCTATGGTAGTGGTGTACAGTTGTGGGTAGTGTGTTTTGGGGGGCTCAGCACACAAGGTAAGGGAGCAATGTACCTGGGAGCATTTTATGTAATCCACTGCAGTGCCCCCTAGGGTGCCTGGTTGGTGTCCAACTACAAATGCTGGTTCCTCCCACGACCAAATGGGTTGCATTTGGTTGTTTCTGAGATGGACGTCCTTGGTTTTGATTATTGCTGAAAATCAGAAACGTCCATGTCTAGGGATGACCAAATCTAGGGACGACCAAATTTAAGGATTTGGACGTCTTTGATGGTATTTTTGAAATGAAAGATGGACATCCATCTTGTTTCGAAAATATGGGTTTCCTTGCCCCTGGATCGGGACGTTTTGCGAGGACGTCCAAATCAAAACTTGGATGTCCCTTTCAAAAATGCCCCTCCACGTGTCACAGTGGCCCACGGCAATTGCGCTGTTTGCCACCCCTAACACGGCCCTGAGACGGTATATCTCTGTTTCTGGAGGGCTCATAACCTAAAGGTTCTAAAACAAAAAAAGAGTTGAAGTGGGATTTGAACCTGAATCCTCTGGTTTATAGTCTACTGCACTGATCACTAGGCTACCCTTCAGACCTACTTACTGTTGTGTTCAGAATGCCCATAATACCTGATGTTGTCAAGGAGCCTAGCTTCCCTTTCTGGTGTTACTTTCATGGGTGAGGGAGGGGGTCTGTAACCACTGAAGGATTAAGGAGGTATCATGCTTTAATCCCTCCAGTGGTAGGATACTGTTTTAATTACCTCAATTAGGGCACCTTTTTATACTCTGGACATGATTGAAACAGATCTAATTTAGGATGCCCTTCTTTTTTTATTGGGATGTTCATTCCCATTCGATTATTGCTGTTGGACGTCCTAAATGTGGGCCCTGTACATGCCCACATCATATCCCTTTGCTATTTGGATGAACTACAATGTAGGAGGTTCAAATAATGTCTTTCAAAAATCGCAATTTGGTGTTTTGGGCACATGGACTTTTTTTTTACCATTTTGAAACGTGCAACTGCTATGAAAATGAGTGCCAATATCATTCAGAATTAAGGACTCATTTATTAATAGAAGCTAGTGAAAATGAAAGCAGATTAAATAGTATCTCTCAAAAAATTAAATAACATTTCATGGAGTAAAAGAGTCATCATAAGCCTCGATCATAAAACACACTAAATAATATCTAGGAATACATAATTTCTATCCGAGAGGTAGGATTTGCCATTTACTAATTTTAATATAGTCTTTTATAACAAGGAATTCTTTCTTCAATAGTTTAGTTCATTCATGTCCCACAGTTTACTCTCTGAAACAAAAAGTCTTCAGGCCAGATATTCAAACTGGGGGAGTTAGCCCAGCTAGCTCTTGCGGTCGGCCCTGAGTACGGATATTCAACGCCAGGCCATTTCCGGTGACCAGCATTGAATATTCAGTTTATTTTTGGCCGGTTCAAATTCAACCGGCCAAGCTGACATTCAGCACTGTTTAAACTGGCGAAAGATAGGCCTGGTATTCACATGCCAAATATGGCTACCAAACTTGTGCTGAAAATCGGCGGACAGCTACCATATCATGCGACATAACCAGCTAGCTGCTGGCCACTAACCTAGCGGGTCATGGTTGACCATGTCCTGTTGAAAATTTGGTGGATAGCTGGTTATGGGTGTTTTAACCAGCCAGGTGACGATCCTGGACAGTTAGATGCTTTTGAATATTGGGGGCTTCTTATCTTCTTGGAATTAGTTGGATCCTGTTGGCTGTAAGATTGTTTTTTTGTCATTTAGTCCTCCCCAGTGTTTCTGATGCTCCCTTTACCCATATGGGATGCCCAGGTGGTTGACGGGATCTTCACACATAGATCACATGACCATAGGCAGTCGGTGACTCAGTTGTTTGGGAAGGCTAAAGAAGGTTGGGGATAGGATGAGGTGGGATTGGGCATGACGGGACAAATTAAAATCCAATAAATGGACAGCAGATCACTTTTGAACACAGCAGGGAAGGGCCCTCCATTGTGTCACTCTGGTGCAGCTGCTTGTTGTTAATGAATATAAAACACTACTGAAGTCACTCAAGACCTATAAAGCAATTCTACTATACCATATACCACTAACTTCAAGGAGTCACACAAAAAGGGCCTACCTAGGGAAAGACAGCACTGTAAACATTTCAGTGGGCAGTAGAACATCAATACACCTATGGGAAAAACTAAATAAGCCGGCTTAGTACTAATCATTCAATGTTTGTTTTCACACATGTAGAATGCAGATAGACCCTCACCAAGTATAGAACACATAACCACAAACTAAAAATAGAAATAAGTAGACAAAAATTAAACTGAACCCCCTCCCCCACCCCAGGAAGCCAGACTCTGCATGCAGTACAACACAAGAGAAACAGAAAAAGTGATGCATGCATGTCCCCCTCTACTGTGCAAACTAAAAAGACGTCACTTTCAAAAACTGACACATTCCAATCACTATATTATAAATTAACAAATAAAAATAAAATAAAAATAGAAAATAAGGTGATACCATTTTATTGGACTAATTCAATATATTTTTGACTAGCTTTCAGAGGCCAAACCCACCTTCCCCAGGTTAGATTTTGGATTCTGATAACTAGTCAATAAGTATTGAATTAGTCAAATGAAAAAGACCTTATCTTCTGTTTTTTTGTTTGTTTTATTTTAATTTAATTTAATTTAGTAACCTTTAAGCTGGACTAACAGCTCTACAATACTACTTCATCCTAAACTAAAAATAAATTCTTTTCTCTACCTTTGTTGTGTGGCCATTTAATTTTTCTAACTGTGTAGGTCCCAGACTCCAGTCACGTCTGTCCTGCCTTCTCTTAGCTCTCTTTCCAGGGTCTCCAGTTCATTTCTTCTTTTCCTCTCTCATCCTGTCTTCTTCACTTCTAACACTACATCCATCTCTGACAGTGATCTTTTTCTTTCAGCTTTTTTCCTATTTTTCTGCCTCTGTCCATTTAAATTTCATTTATTCTTACTATCAAGCCTTCAACCTCCCTTTTTTTTCACCGCATGCACCTACTACTTTTCATATCTTTTCTTTATCCAGGCCCTCCCATTCCCCTTCTTATTCCTCAGTCTTTCATTTACTCTTCCATTTCTCCCTCTGCCATCCAACATCTTCTTTGCCTCTCTGTCCCCCTGTAGCAGTAGCACTGTCCCATTTTTCTCTTTTCCCCCTCCAGCATTACCCATCTCAATCTCTCTCTCTCTCTCTCTCTCTCTGTCTCTTCTTCCCCATCCAGCATTACCTCATTCTCTTTCTCTGTAAGTCTCCTGTCCCCATCCATCATTACCCTATGTCTCTCTCTCTCTCTCTCTCTCTTCTCCCCATCTATCATTACCCCACCTCTCTTCTTACTATCCAGCATTACCCCAATCTCTCTTGTTGTGTCTCTTCTCTCCATCCAGCATTACCTCCCTTCTCTCCCCTCCTCAATTTGCATTACCCCATCCAGCATTATCCCGTTCTTTCTCTTTCTCTCCCATCCAGCATTACCCTGTTTATGTTTCTTCTCTCTATCCAGAATTACCTGTTTTCTCTCTCTCTCTCTCTCTCTCCGTCTTTGTCTCTGTCGCTTCTCCTCCATTATCTCATTTCTCTTTCTCTGCTCCTCTCCTCTTCCCAAGCCATCAACCTCTTTCCCTTGTAGATACAGGCCAGAAGCAGTCAGTGTTTAAAACAATGCAAAGTGTGGGACCAGTTCCTTCCATGTGCCACTGCTTGCATTTTTACCTGCTGGCGGGGTGCCGCGCACCTGTCGGCTTCGCTCGTTCCATGCTCCCTCTGCCCCGGAACAGGAAGTAACCTGTTCCGGGGCAGAGGGAGCACGAAATGAGCGGAGCCGACAGGCGTGCGGCACCCCCCCCCCCCCCCCCCAGCGGCGGGCACCCGGGGCGGACTGCCCCCACCACCCCCCCCCCCCCTTGGTACGCCACTGCCAGCAGGAGAGAAGGGGAGGTGATAGTTAGGGCTGGGGAGGCTACGTTTCTTATACGGTGTGCCTATGCACATGCCCCAAAGCGAGTGCTGTACAGCTACGCAGGGCACTATGCAGAAAGTGGCACCATCACACTGGTCTTCTGCCACCTACCCACAGCTTTCTTCATCATGTGGGCAGAGGGAGAGATAGGGATGTGGGAGGATAATGTAGCTGGGCAGAAGATGAGAGGAGACAGAAGGAACGTTGGGCATAAGGAGAGTGAAAAGAAGGAGCAGCTGTGTTGGAGCCATTTCCTGTACTGAAGAAGGGGGTTCTGTGTCTGAGCTACCACCTCTGAAAAGGAATGGTTAATTTTAGGTTTTACATAGGGTACTGAATGGCCTAAGGATAGCCCTGCAAACATTAACTCTGTGGAGGAGTGGTCTAGTGCATGTCAAATCCCACTGTTGCTCCTTGTGATCTTGGGCAAGTCACTTAACCCTCCATTGCCTCGGGTACAAATTTAGATTGTGAGCCCTCCAGGGACAGTGAAATATCCAGTATAGCTGAATGTAACTTACCTTGAGCTACTACTGAAAATGGAGTGAGCAAAATCTAAATAAATAATCTCTGAGTTACTAGTACCCAATTATACCTACAGTTAGGAAGTTCTTTATAAAGCTAGACTTAAACTCCCCTGCTGCAGTTCAACTGCATGAATTGTTGTCCTATCCCCAGTAGAGATATAGAACAGTTTATAGCATTGTCCTATTGAATATCCAAATGTTTTGAGAAACAATTGCATGAAAGACCGTCTGTAAACTTGTACTGAATTACAGACATTGCTTGTTTTGTAAAACTCAGAGGTCAATACTCAAAAGCATAGACTGTGGCACTTGAATGGAACATTTTTGATGTACAAATCATTATTCAGCCAGTTAGCCATTAAAAAAAAAAACAGGCAGGATTTGTAGCATTGTGGAGGTGGTGCAACTTAGACCTATACGTTTTAGCAATGATATTCAGCTACTTAAGCATATAATGGTTGATATTCAACCTGTGGCAGTAAGTGGTTTGTAAGCTGCTTCCAGCTACAAATTGAACAACCCCATATATTCAATGCCAGGGCATGAGCGGTTCCCAGCATTGATATTCAGGGATGTTCTCCAATCTGGAAGTTGACTGGCCTATATTCTTATTCACTCTGCAAGGTGCCACAGAACTGCATTAACATAGACATCCCTCCCATTTATTTTTCAAAGATATTCTATTGCTTTCTTTCCTTATTATTGATATGCACAACATCACATTCTGCAATAATATGGCTGAAAATAATTCTCATTCAGAAGAATGATGGGAAAAATGACTTGCATTGCATTCTTGCCCCCCCCCCCCCCCCTGAACATTACCGAGAAATGCTGACGGTGAGACGGTTCCATTGCTACGGGATACCATGACGCTAATGCCCGTCTCTATGAATGGTACAGAGAAATCCACCACCTCCGAGCGCTCTTCATTAATGGTCAAGGATCCCACAGCCATGTAGGCACGCTTTGTTACCACCTGAAACAAAGAAAACATGGAGATGTATCATGGGAAGACTGATGCTGGGAGCAGTGGCTTGAGGGAACAGATATGATGACTTCCCAGGAGATTCAATTCACCGTGCATATCCTGAGAGTACCCTGGAATACTGGGATATAGAACCTACTTTGATTGACTGATTGTCAACATTCTGTTTACCTCACGTGTCAGAGATGAGATTAGATCACTGATGCAAACAGAGTGCTCATCACAGTGCCAATGTGTACCAGAGATTTACATTTCCTGTTCTTAATTCCTTGCTGGGTTAAGAGCTCTTGGATCTTCCATCTGTCAGAAGCACACAGAGAACCAAAACATACACACACACACAAACATAAAAACAAATATACACACAAAGAGCATGGCATCCACGCTTTTACTCACACAAATTAAACACACACACAGATGTACATTCACAAACAAAATACACACACACAAACACAGATGCACATATACTCACACACACACACATGGATTGAAAATAATTTCATGTGACATGCTCCACATATTTTCCTTACCTTGGCCGCCACCCTTACATTGTGCTGCCACATCCCTATCCCTGCTGAACTGGCTCTTAATGATTCAAATGTATATTTTATTTTATTTTTTGTAACCAAACTATTATAGTTTTCTTAATGGGGAACAATTTTATAATCTAGGCCAATGTTCTTCAATGTAAGGCCAGAGGTGGCTCCCATTCACCCTGTGGCTCATGACTCTTTCCTCTGTACACAAACTTCCCAACACCTTTTCCTCAGACCTACTTCTTGCATTGCTCCATAACAATAAGTTTTGTACCACTCAGCTCTTTGGTGAATTTGAGCTATGTGCTGCCCAAAATACCTCTCTGGTCTCATAAGACTGAGAGAGCACCACACAGTTCAAAGTTACTAAGAGCTGTATGGTGCTGGAAGAAAACAGAAAGGTTGTTAAAAGATGACACCACAAACAAGCTTCCAAAGTAAAAAGGGAGATTAAAAACTGGAGTGGGAGAGAGAGACAGCTTGACGGCGATAGGGGTGGAGACAGGAAAGTGGAGGTTGATAAAGTGTGTGCTGCTTTGTTCAGTAATGGTCTTGGCTCTCACACTGAACTTTTTTGAAAGTGGCCCCCGCTTGAAAAATAGCGAAAATCTCTGATCTAGGCATTTACGCACATGATACCCACATACATGTGTAGAATGATAGCATTTACATATGCATGTTCACACCTATGCATGCAACATACTATCTTAGCACTATTCTCCAAATACCCGCTTAATTCACATCGAGTGTTTTTGCCGGGGGGGGGGGGCATACCCAGAGGCAGCACATGAGCAGGACATATGCAGGGCTCCCACTTATAACTTGCACAATGCTTAAGTTATGTGCAGACCTGTCACTTTTAGGTAATCACATGGCTGGTGAAAGTGAATGTTAGGTGCGTAGATGCCCGATTGATACCTGTCTGCATTCCTTATAGAATAATCTCCTATTGTGTGCCCTCTGGATGCCTAATTCTAGTGTTCTGTTATAGAATTGCCCTACATGTGACTGATCTGTGTAATTTGCTACTGGTTGCAGCTAGTGATGATGATCATGGTAGTACCCATGACCATGGGCTGATGGCACCCTCTGGTTAAACTGTAAAATAAATTCTTCAAAAGCTGTTGAAAGTGACATTTATTGTTTGATTTTATTATCTCACTGGGTTTAATTCGATTATTCTTTTCAAGCTGACAAAATGTTTGGATACTGCTCCATTCAGACTGCTCCCCCTCTCTCCCAGAGACACAGCCAGAGACAACAAAAATATGCACATGCACACACAGGCAGAAGGGATGGAAAGCATTCCAAGAGTTATGCTCCGCATGCTTTCCCCACTCTTTACATATCCAACCATGACATACTGGAACCACAATTCAGAGCTTAGCACGCATTGATACACAAATGCTATCCTTGGGCCACAAGACCATGGGAGCTTTGTAATTCTGTTTCCAAACTACAGTAACTGAGTGTATAATGGCATGATATAACTAATGAAGTAAGCAGCCACATAAAGGCACTCCACAGGCCTGATTGTTCCTCAGTGATTTTTATTCCCAGAAGGATTCCTTTTGGAAGGTAAATTATTCAGTTTTGCAGAAAGTCAGAGGTTGCTACCTGGCACAATGAGCCCTCTCTATTTTTTCAACCATCCGAGAGACAGGAGCATGGAATGAGAAACAGCCCCACCAGTGTTTGCTTTCCAGGGCTATATAGATTGAATAAACAAAAATCAGTCTATTTCCATTTTCAGTTCACAGATTATTCCATTACCAGTTCACTTTTTATGTTACATCTTCTCTTGTTGGTGCATACAGGATTATTTTCCATTCTTGTTTACCTCTCCTGATCTGGTCTGCTTGTAGCCTTGCTGTTAGGGCAGCACATATGTGGCGGATTAATAAACACATCCCTCCTCTGGTCTGCCAATTTGGAAAACGTAACACTAGGAACAGTGATATTTTATTATTCTACTGAAACCTTAGCAGTTCCTTAGCAACTCCTTAGGAATGAATTGAAGTGAAGCTTTACCTTTTGTGCAATATGCAGCCTGTGACATGCTCAGCTCATATCAAGTAAAAATGCTACTGCTGCAAATGATTTGGGAGTGCAGAAATGTTACTTTTCCAGGTCAAAGAAACAATACATGTAATTACTCTGAATGGCACAATATAATACAATACAATACGGCTTTTTATATTCTGCAATTGCCAGACCTAGAATACCCTGTTGTTACGGATGACAGCGTCCGTATGATCTCTTTCTGGATGATAAGGGTACCATACTGTAGAACGGCATCTAATGGACAGATGTGTTTCTTTGTAGGACTAAAATTGTTATCTTTTAGGAAGAGGGTTTATTATTCTCGTACAATATTTTCATTATATGACATACTATAATAATACCAGGGAACACCCACCAAGTGGGTGAACAAAAACACTACGACTGTGAAGAACAGTCAAAAGGAGTAGTGTATGTCACCAATAAGGCCTAAAAGCTCAGACATACGTAGATCAATCAGTGCAACTAGCAGTGGCGTACCAAGGGGGGGGGCGGTGGGGGCGGTCCGCCCCAGGTGCATGTCGCTGGGGGGGTGCCACGCGCCTGTTGGCTCTTCGTTTTCATGCTCCCTTTGCCCGGAACAGGTTACTTCCTGTTCCGGGTCAGAGGGAGCATGGAAACGAAGAGCCAGCGGCGTGCACACCGGGGGGGTTCATTCACCGGGGGGCGTCGCGCTGTTCCGGCAGGGGGCGCTGCACCCAGGGGGCGGGGCGCATCGGCGATCCGCCCCAGGTGTCAGCCCCCATTGGAACGCCACTGGCAACTAGCAATATAGTTTACATGATTCTATGCCCTTGCCAGTTTATTTATATTGGGAAAATGAAAAGAATGATAAAAACAACAATAATCGAACATCAAAGTAATATAAACAGAAACAATTATTCAGCTCCCTAGTAGACCATTGGCAATCTGCAGCACATATGATAGATTATTTAACATTTTTTGACTACAGTTCTTTTATGGCAATTGACATGGGAAGAATGTAGAAAAAATATTGCTACAGGAAGAACAGAGACTTATTTTCTTTTTTCAGACATTAGTACCCAATGGACGTAATCTAGACATAGATTACACACCTTTCCTTTAGGACTACTACTTATAATTTCTATAGCGCTACTAGATGTACGCAGTGCTGTACACTGGACATAAAGAGACAGTCCCTGCTTGACAGAGCTTACAATCTAATTAGGACAGACAAACAAGAAATAAGGGGATTATTAAGGTGGGAATAAAAACATGAGTACTGAACAAGTGAGTAAGGGTTAGGGAGTGTTAAAAGCATCATCACAAACGTGGGCTTTTAGCCTAGATTTGAAGAAGGCCAGAGATGGAACTTGACGTACCGGCTCAGGAAGTCTGTTCCAGGCATATGGTGCAGCAAGATAAAAGGAATGGAGTCTAGAGTTAGCAGTGGAGGAGAAAGGTGCAGACAAGAGAAATTTACCCAGTGAATAGAGTTCCTGGGGAGGAGTGTAGGGAGAGATAAGAGTGGAGAGATACTGAGGAGCTGCAGAGTGAATGCACTTGTAAGTCAATAAGAGAAGTTTGAACTGTATGCGGAAACAGATAGGGAGCCAATGAAGTGACCAGAGGAGAGGGCTAATATGAGCATAGCGACACTGGTGGAATATAAGTCATGCAGCAGAATTTTGAACAGATTGAAGAGGAGAGAGATGGCTAAGTGGGAGACCTATGAGAAGCAAGGTGCAATAGTCTAAGTGAAAGGTGATAAAAGTGTGGATAAGGGTTCTGGTAGTGTGCTCAGAAAGGAAAGGATGAATTATGGTGATATTATAGAGAAAGAAATTACATGTTTTAGCAGTCTGTTGAATATATGCAGAAAAAGAGAGAGAGGAGTCAAACATGACCCCAAGGTTATATAAGCTGATGAGACAGGAAGGATGAGAGTGTTATCCACAGAGATAGAAAATGGAGGAAGAGGAGTGGTTGGCTTAGGGAGAAAGATAAGAACCTTGGTCATATTTAGTTTCAGATGGCGGTGAGACATCCAGGCAGCAATTTCAGACAGGCAGGCTGATACTTTGGACTGGATTGGCCTAGATTCCTGCTGAGATTTCTGGTGTAGAGAGGTAGCTCTGGGAGTCATCAGTATAAAGGTGATACTGAAAAACAATGGGATGAGATCAGAGTTCCAAGGGAAGAAGTATAGAAAGAGAAAAGAAGAGGTCCCAGGACAGATCTCTAAGGTACACCAACTGATAGTGAGATAGAAGTGGAGGAGGATCCACCAAAGTATACACTAAAAGTACAATGGGAGAGATAAGAAGAAAACCAGGAAAGGACAGAGCCCTGAAATCCAAGTGAGGACAGTGTATCAAGGAGTAGGCGGTCATCAACAGTGTCAAAAGCAGCAGATAGATCGAGAAGGATGAAGATAGAATAGAATAGAGACCTTTAGATCTGGCCAGGAACAGGTCATTGGAGACTTTAGCAAGCGCCATTTCAGTTGAATGAAGAGGGCGAAAGTCAGATTGAAGAGGATCAAGAATAGCTTGAGATGAAAGAAAGTCAAGACAACGGCGGTGAACAGCACGTTCAAGTATCTTGGATAGGACAGGGAGGAGGGAGATGGGGAGATAGTTGGAAGGACAGGTAGGGTCCAATGAAGGTTTTTTTAAGGAGTGGTGTGACTACAGCCTGTTTCAAGGCATCAGGAACAGTCGCAGTGGAAAGTGAAAGATTGAGGATATGACAGATAAAGGTGGGAATAGGATCAGAGGAACAGGTAGTTAGTTACAAGGAGGAAAGAAAATGTGTAGTTTCCTCTTTTTATACGTTCATTGTATATGATTTTAGAATTGAACAACACTACTTTTACTGTGTATAATTTTTATTAAGTTATTGCGAACAGTTTTTTATTAAGTTACAATATGTGTCATTGCAATGACATGTCTCTATGCATTACCATATGTTCAAGAGCAGCATCTTACATTATCTCATTTATATAATTTTAGGAAGAGATAAATAGTGTTATAATTTTCAGTCTTATAGCTTCCTAAGAGGCCCTATAATAAAGTAGCAGGAAGGCTAATGAGTGGGTAGCGCACGCCAGATCAGCACTACCGCCAGGGTAGTGCATGCGCCTGGCGGTAATTCCGAGTTTGGCACACGCTGAATCCCGTGGTAGAAAATATTTTTCTATTTTCTACCATGGGGGTGTTCCTGGTGGTAATTGGCAGCGTGGGCAGCAGTACGTGAACCCTTACCGCTAGGTCAATGACTGGCAGTAAGTTCTCAGGCCTTAAATAGTTGCGCACCCATTTCCCGGCTCATTAAAAAATGGCCTTCTTCCCAGCCATGGTACAAAGTGGCCCAACATGCGCCAAAAAGCTGCACCCACACTACTGCAGGCCACTTTTTACATCGGCTTTGTAAAAGGACCCCTAATATATTATCAGACATAGAGGGGCATAATCGAACGGGGACGACCATCTCTAAGGATGTTCCAGCAAAGGGGCAGGGAAACCCGTATTATCAAAATAAGATGGATGTCCATCTTTCGTTTCGATAATACGGTCGGGGACGCTTAGAGATGGTCATTCTCAGTTTTCGGCCATAATGGAAACAGAGGACGACCATCTCAAAAACGACCAAATGCAAGCCCTTTGGTCATGGAAGAAGTCAGCATTCATAGTGCACTGGTCCTCCTCACATGCCAGGACACCAACCAGGCACCCTAGGGGGCACTGCAGTGCACTGCAGTGCAGTGGACTTCACAAATTGCTCCCAGGTGCATAGCTCCCTTACATTGGGTGCTGAGCCCCCCAACCCCCCCTAAAACCCACTCCCCACAACTGTACACCACTACCATAGCCCTTAGAGATGAAGGGGGGCACCTACGTGTGGGTACAGTGGGTGTTGGGTGGGTTTTGGAGGGCTCACATTTACCACCACAAGTGTAACAGGTGGGGGGCGGGGAGATCGGCCTGGGTCCGCCTGCCTGAAGTGCACTGCACCCACTAAAAACTGCTCCAGGGACCTGCATACTGCTGTCATGGAGCTGGGTATGACATTTGAGGCTGACATAGAGGCTGGCAAAACAATTTTTTAATTTTTTTTTTAGGGTGGGAGGGGGCAGGTGACCACTGGGGGAGTAAGGGGAGGTCATCCCCAATTCCCTCCGGTGGTCATCTGGTCAGTTCGGGCACCTTTTGAAGCTTGGTCATGAAAAAAAAGGGACCAAGTAAAGTCGACCAAATGCTCGTGAGGGACGCCCTTCTTTTTTCCATTATCGGCCGAGGACGCCCATCTCTTAACCACGACCCGTCCTGCCTTCAGTACACTGCCGACACACCCCCATGAACTTTGGTCGTCCCCATGACGGAAAGCAGTTGAAGACACAAAAAGTCGGCTGTCGATTATGCCAATTTGGTCAACCTCGGGAGAAGGACGCCCATCTCCCGATTTGTGTCGGAAGATGGGCGTCCTTCCCTTTCGAGAATAAGTTAGATAGGGCCCTATTTACTAAGGTGTGCTAGTGTTTTTAGTGCACACTAAACGCTAGAGACACCCATATATTCCTATGGGTATCTTTAGCATTAATGCGCGCTAATTTAATGCTACAACCTATAGTGCAGCTTAGTAAACAAGGCTCATAGTTCTTAGTGGCTGTTTATTAATTCACTTTGGGTATGTTTACTAAGGTGTGTTAGCATTTCTAACACACCTTTAAATTGAAGGCGCATTACACACTAATGTGCCTATACATTTCTATGGGCGCGTTAGCGTTTAATGCACGTAAACCATTTACGCACGTTAAAAATGCTAACTCGCCCAGAGCGCACCTTAGTAAACATAGGCATTTCTGTTGTGCTGGTATAGTACTTATGTGCTGCCACTTTCTTGCATGTTGTCTTAGTTTCCTCATCCATTCCCAGCATAGCTTTATATGTATTTTTGTTACTGCTTTCACACCATATTCACTTTTTCATATTACCCTTTTTTTACCTATTCAACGGAGCCCTTTATCTTTATCAATTTTTTTGTCTGCACAGTTTAAAAGTCACATCTTCTTTGTCTTTAACAGGTTTGTTTTACACCTTCACGCTGGTTTTTAAGAAACCGTTTTATCAATATATTTTCCATTGTATCTTGATCTTCCTTCTTCAACTTTGTTGCCATAAAGGCATACATTTAGTTTATATGTTTTCATGCAATTATTTTATTTGAATGCTACATTCTGTGGCAGTACCTGTTTGCCTTCATGATGAACACGATTTAGTCCATTCAAGCATATTGTTTTAATGCACTGTGTTCTATGAACACATTATTCCATCTACTTTTCACATTAAGTGGTGTAGTTTTAAGTCTCTTGTTTTTAACATGTTGATATTTATTCATTGAAACATTGATTTTTTTAGGTGTTTTTTTTTTTTACTTGTTTTGGTACCATTGCCCCTTTTGTTTCTCTATGGGCAGCAGTTCTTAGTGCCGTCTACTTTACATTCTTCTTACCGTTCATTACTTGAATATTGGCACAGATCGCATGCGTGGCGTTCTGTTTCTTCGCCCCATTTTTGACCTTTTAATTACAGCTTGAAATGCTTTTCTGTTCTTTACTTGCACTGCATACTCACAGCGTTTGCTGGATTGTTTGTCATAAGTGCACTGACTGACTTTTTAAAGTTTGTTTTGTTTTCTTTGCTTTTTAGATTTCTTTTTTTTAATACTGAGAGATTGCTTTGATTTCTGTGAGATGTTCCCATTTGTTTCTAGTACTGTTATTTATTACTTTACACTATTATGCATGTCACATTTCTACACACCTCTTTTTAGGGATCCTTTTATATCCTGTTCTTCATGTGTTTTGAATTTTCTCTTTTAATATTATCGTCATAGTTATACATGGAGTTATATTTTCTTCACCAAGTATTTTATTTTTTTATTTGAACGCTAGACCTCTGTGGTTGTACCTGTTTGCATTTTTTGATGCAGAGTGATGTATTTTATTCAAGCAGCATTAGCATATGTTTTTGCACAATACACTTTTTTGAATGCACTGGGTCCTGTTTACAAAGGTGCACTTGCGTATTTAGCGTGCAATTAGCTGTGTAGATGCCAATAGGAATATTATGGGCATCCACATGGCTGCCACCTGGGGCAGATCGCCACTGCACACACCCCTAGGTGCAGCGTTGTCCCCCCCCCTCCCAAGGTGCAGTGTAGTCATCCCCCGGCACACCACCTCAAAACACTCCCCCCTCCCCGGGTGCATTGCTCCTTACCTCCTGTCAGCTCCGCCGGTTCCCTGCTTCCCTCTTCCCCGGAACAGGAAGTAGCATCAGAGGGTATAGGGAACTGGCAGAGCTGACAGCCATGCTGCTGCTGCTCCCTGCACTCCCCCCTCCCCCCCCCCCCCCCCCGCAGCGTGCACATACACATGCTCTTTTACCTCAAAGATCTTCCACTAAATGTTTTATCTGTGCATTCTACTTGTTTGCATATATTAGATTGTAAGCTTCTAGAAGCAAGAACTATCTATTGTATGTGACTGCAACATACTATGACCCTGATGCTCAAAGTAAACACGGATGCTAGAGGCCATTAGTGCCAGACTGGCGCACGCGTTTACCAGCACATGATGTTCAGAGGCACAGAGCATGGAAACAAAGGAGCAAGGGAAGGAATCGCTCAATGAGCTTGCAAATGCATGCTGATGAGCTCATTCACTATTCCTCCACAATGCTCAGTGGGCAGTGCGCCAAAGGCGCTCCTCCTATTGCAAATGCTATGGCAGCTCGGAGCTGGAATTAGGGTGTCTGGGCAGATGACTTGATGGACACCACACTAGAGAATATGCCATATTCCTTGCCTTTCAGCTACCCGAGAGAGAGAGAGAGAGAGCTGAGGAATTAGCAGAAGAAGAGAAGCCAAACAACTAGAAAGAAAAAGGAAGAGAGCCAAGCAATTAGCAGAAAAAGGACGAAGAGGGTTAGGACAGATAGCCGTCCAGGAAGTGCCATCAGCTGCTGCAGGGGCAACATGGAAGAGGATGCTTTACAAGACAAGGCAGTTCCTTACAGCAGCTAACCTTTCTCTTTACCTCTTCATCCACTTCAACCATACAGAACACTCTCCTCCTTGCTGGCCCCCACTCCTCCATGCAGGCTCTTTCTCCCTGTTTGACTTGGCATGTGCTCAAGAGATGTGTTTGACACATAGTTCTTGACGCATGAACCAGTCACAATTCTCCCGCGTTCCTCTCTAATGCTCAACACTATAAGTGCGCCTATGCATCTCACTAGCATTGAACATTAGGGAGTACAGATGTGCTGATCAGGTGGAATTTTTATGGCACTGTTCAGAACAGCGCTGGAGTTTTGATCATCGGGCCCTATGCAATTTTGCTAAAAGTGTTATTTTAATATATTAAAGACTGTTTTAAAATGCTTCCAGAAAAACTCTATGAGCAAATATGTTTGAAGAGATTCCTCAAGCGCAGAAGCTGAAGGCCCTACATGTTAATCAGGTACTCAGTAAAAGTTGTCCTTAGTAAATATTCTCCCTCATTCTGAGCCATCACTTCACCACCACCATGCACACTCGAATTTCCATCAACCTTGACCTACAGCAGATTTAAACTGGGCTTCTGGAGCCAGTGGATTAAAACATAATGCACAAGTATAAATGATCATTTTCAGTTCACTTTTCCCATCAATACCACCTTTGCCTTACTTTTCAATATTGCTTTCTAAATTCATTGAAGCAACTTGTATATTTTTTTTTTCTTAGATCAATAAAAGACTGAACCTACTTAACAAGAAGTTCTGGTGTTATACTAAAGATTGTCAGAAATGGTGATAGAGATCTATTGTCGATTTGGCAGGAAAAGTTGATGCATAGCAGGGGCGTATCTGCGTGGGGCCACAGGGGCCTGGGCCCCCGCAGATTTCGCCCTGGACCCCCCTACCGCCGTTAACCCTCCCCCGCCTACCGCCAACCCTTTCCCCGCCTACCGCGGTCACCTACCCCCGAGGTCCGCTCCCGCCGGTTTTTTAAAATATTACTTCAGCTGGCGGGGGACCCCAACCCCCGCCAGCCCAGCCGAGGTCTTTAACTTCTTCATCCTCGTGCTGTTCCTGCAATACATCCTTCCAGTTGGACGGAGTTTGACGTCGCAGCACGTTGTACGTGCAGGACGTCAACGTGCTGCGACGTCAAACTCCGTCCAACTGGAAGGATGCATTGCAGAAACAGCACGAGGATGAAGAAGTTAAAGACCTTGGCTGGGCTGGCGGGGGTTGGGGTCCCCCGCCAGCTGAAGTAATATTTTAAAAAAGCGGCAGGAGCGGACCTCGGGGGGTAGGTGACTGCGGTAGGCGGGGAAAGGGTTGGCGGTAGGCGGGGGAGGGTTAATGGCGGTGGGGGGGGTTATAATGTGCCCCCTCACTCTAGCCCCTGCCCCCCATACCACCGAACCTCAGATATGCCCCTGATAGCTTAAGCATGTTATGGGTTATTCAGAAGCCAAATGGAGATAGTAAGGGTTGAAAGCGCTGAAGACTTTTGGCCAGATATACTAAAGGATCTTCCCCACTTTGGGGGACATTTTATAAGGAGCTGCCTACTTTAGGCAACAAGAACATGTGTAAATGTCAGTATGCAGGTCATTCAGGTTCATATGTGCTAGCACAGTGGATTCCGCTTAATTGAGTTGGCCACATATTTGGCCCAAAACACAGAGAACGGAAAGAAAGTGCAATTGTAAAGGGACAACAGTTTCGCTTATTTGGGACAACGTGCCATTTATTTGGAGCAGTAACATACGTAAAACGTCATTGATACGTCATCAACCCCTGAAGTTTATATGGGCTGCCGTGTTTGCGTACATGTGCTGCTGCGGGGTGTATCGTGTTCCTTCTGTGGCATACGCTGAAAAAATGCCAAGGAAAGATCTAACGCTTGCAGACAAATTTGCCTTGCTAGAAGAATTGACAAAACAACGCCTTGAGTGAATTCCTTCAAAAAGGCGGTAAATAAATCCTAATATCTAAATAAAAAAAATAATTAATAAACCACCAAACACCAGTCAGTGCCAACTGGCAGAGATTGCAGGAGTGCCAAAATCCATAATAGCACACGTTGTATAACAGCAAACATGAAAGTGTGACAGTAAGGATCCCGATATAGAAAGAGACCCTGAATCAGTGGTTCTCAGTTGGTAAATGATATCCTTGAAGCTTTAGAAGAAAATTTGCTCACATATTCATGAACAGCAAAGAAGTCAGTTCAAAGATCGATCTTCTACAAGCGGTGCAGTTTATTGATGATAGCTGGCGAAATGTTAGCAGCACAACCATTCAGCATTGTTTTGCTCACTGTGGGTTTAAACACCTTGGAACGGACACACAGGATAAGACTGAAAATGAAAATGTTATGGATAATGAAATGTATGTTATGGAAGCACACCAGGTGGAAAACTACGAAGAGTTTTCATCGATTGGCAACAATCTTCAATGCTACAATGAAAGCAAGGCGTGTGAGGATGAAATCATTGATCAAATTTCATCCAAACGTATGAAGACTCAAGACTTCAGAAAAACAGGAAACTGAAGAGGATGATACAACTGAGCATGAACAAGTGACAAAACCAGGATGCCTTTATTTCTGGATTTAAACTTTTTTTTCTTGCAGGAAGGCAATGAAGACAGTCCGGTTACGCTCTAGAGACCTGTGCTGATTTTGTCCAGCTGCAATCAATGAAGAGAGCTCGCCAAGGTATGCTTGATCGATACTCCAACATTAATACTGTTTGAATGAGAAACTTTTCTTTTAATACAGGCAAATTAAATGTTTTCTTTTCCTTTATTTCAACTTTTGTGTTACTGAACAATATAAAATTTGAAATTAAACTGTACTGTACTGCTTGTTTTCATCCACTTTAGTGTTTGGACAATAAATAATTGTTTTGACTTATCACTTGTATTGACACTTTTTTTCAACGGTAATTTGTCAACTTCGTTTTTCGGTGCAGCCACTTAATTGGGGCAATGTAGCATAGTCCCGATGTGTCCCAATTAACCGTAAACCACTGTATGTATTTCTGTATAGTTATCCATAGCAGTCCCATTTGTTCTATTTTCTCACTAGGTGGTCTATTTGTGTTTAAGGGTCCAGTGTAATATTTACAGTGCTGCCTTTTCACAGATAAAGTTGTTGCTTTTTGAGTCCTGGGAGTTTGTTCTGTTATGGTATGCTAAGGTTCTAAGAGCCCCTTTTACAAAGCTGTGATAAAAGGAGCCCTGCGGTAGCATCAGCGTATGGCTTTGCTGTGTGCCGAGGCCCCCTTTACCACAGTGAGTAAAGGCTTAAAAAAAAAAAGGAAATGGCCATATGGTAAGTGAACCCACTTGCCTCATAGCCATTTCCCGGGGGAGCCTTTACCACCACCTATTTAGGAGGCAGTAAGGGCTCCTGCACTAGCCTGGTGGTTGTGCCAGATTGCCACATGGCAAAGTGATAGTACAGGTACTGTGGCTTTGTGAAAGGGCCCCTAAATGAGGTTTTTGTACAGGTTTGTGTATATAGTGTTTTGCAAGGCAGGGATTGTATGTTGGCCATACTGAAGGGACATCAAAACTTTAATATAGTTTTTAGTTTGTTATAATAAAGATTTTCAGGATCTGATGTTTGTTGAGGTGCTTATCATTATAGAAAAATTGTGTCTGATTAGGTTTATATTATGAGACACTGACTCTTCAGGAGTCTTTAAATACAGTTGAATTTGTATCCACAGAAGTGTTTGTGGGTGGGTTAGTGTTGGTTAAATGCTTAAAATAATTAAGTTAAAATATGTAACCTGTCACCGATGACATAGAAATACATTTTTAGGTTCAGATGAAGGCATTGCTTGTCAATAAAAGTAGCCAGCAGCCCTTCCCCAGGCCTCAGTCCATTCACCATCATGCCAAATTTATACCCCAAATGCACCACAAAACCTCACTCATTGGCCTTCACTCTCACTCTTTGGGATGGGCCATCCTAGGCATCTCTGCACTCTGGTCTAGCATTTCCCTTCCTTCCCCTCCCCTGGTCCAGTGACTTCCTTACCCCTCATCCCCACTGCTTTCGGCAAATAAGAAAGTGATAGTAAGGTGTGGAGCTGCTATCTAGGCCACAGGACTGATGGCTCTGCTGGTCCTGACCCCTTCTGTCATGGACTTCCTGATTCTGAGGGGCAGAACCAGCAGAGTCATCAGCGGCATGGCCTAGACAATGGCTCTGCACATTTATGCCATATTTTTTGTCAGGGAGCTAAAGAAGCTATGCCATTGAACTGGGGAGGGGGGGGGGGGAGCCCATCCACAAACGCTTGCCCAGGGTCCCATAGGTGCTGCTGACATTAGCTGTACCCCGCTGCTTACCTCACCAATCATTCCATTCCATGTGCCATTAATCTTCTTCCCATGCTTTCCATTGGTGACTAGGTAAAGGTTATAGGTGAATTTGACAGTTTTGGCAATCTTCTTCAGGATGTCGATGCAGAAGCCCTTGCAGCATCTCTTGATGTAGTTTCCTCCCTCTTCTGTCTTATTACTGATTAATCAGAGCAAAGAAAGAGTTAGGAGTGGACAGATAAAATCTGTTCATCATCTTCATTTTATTTCATTTATATCACTGTGCATATCACTGGAAAAACCTCAGTTAGGATATTTTGCTGATATTCAAAATGATTCAATTGGCCACAAACAGCTGCTGACTAGTTAAATTGCTTGTTCGGGATATCTGCTAATTTTCAGCAGTGCTGAAAATGAGCGATTAGTGCCTAAGTGAAAGTTGGCTGTTCTGGGGGCACAATCAGCACTTGGCTGGTTAAGTGCCGGTATTCAGCATTTAACCAGTCAGTGTATCCACATAAATAGGACCGCATAAAAGTCAGTCCTATCTTTGTGCAGCAACCCAGGCCGGTTAAGTTCTGAATATTGACTTAAATGGCTATGTGTTAGCCGGCTTCATATAAACCAGTTATTTGATGACAAAGCCTGGACACGGCCTGTCACTGAATATCCAGGAATAACACCGGCAGCAGTCAGCAAGACCCTCACCGGCTGAATATTTACCCCTACATTTCGAAAGAACATAAAACAAAGGCAGTACAGAGCATGAACTGTGAACTAAAAAGCAACATTTGATCTATTGTTATGTTTGGTCGTGAGCCCTTGGACCTAGGCCAGGGGTAGGCAACTCCGGTCCTCGAGAGCCGCAGGCAGGTCAGGTTTTCAGGATATCCACAATGAATATGCAGGAGATAGATTTGCATACCATGGAGGCAGTGTATGCAAATCAAGTTCATGCATATTCATTGTGGATATCCTGAAAACCTGACCTGCCTGCGGCTCTTGAGGACCGGAGTTGCCTACCCCTGACCTAGGCCAAGGCCTAGGCCAGACTTAGGCCGAGGCATAAGGCAGACTGAACCCACACAAGTACAGAGACTAAAGGCTACAAAGCCCAACACGCTCAGGGAGACCAGAAAGGAAAGATAGAACACTCATATTGGCCGCAAGGCCAAACTGGAACCCCACACAAACATGAAGGAAAGGATAAAAGAAAAGAACAAAGTCCCAGAAGGGAATACTAACTAGGCCACACACACTGCACAAAATACAGTTACCAACGAAAGGTCACAAGACCAAACACACATGTACAAATAGTACCAACAAGAGCAAATAGAAGGTAAAAGGGAAACCACAGAGAGAGGCAGCTCAGGGCTGTGCCACACAGCTAAGCAGAAGAGCAGCCCAAAGAGGAATCAAATAACAGATTCAGTGAGTAAAGTGTAAAAGGGAAACCACACAGAGAGGTAGCTCAAGGCTGTGCCACACATTCTAAATAGAAGCGCTAACAGGAGAGCAATTCACACAAGTTCAAACAAGAACCACACACATAAAGGGGTAAAGGGAAGCCTCACAAAGAAGCAGCTCAGGGCTGTCCCACAAACCCCGAATGGAAGATCTAACAGGAGAGCAATTCACGCAGGTTCAAACAAGAACCACATACACAAAGAGTTAAAAGGAATCCTTACAGAGAAGCAGCTCAAAGCTGAGCTACAACACAATTAGATGGAGGAGCAAACTCACACAGACACAAACTGCAAATAGAGAAGGAAAAGGGTTAAAGGCAAACCACACAGAGAAACAGTTCAGAGCTGAGCTACAGCATGAGGAGCACACTCCCCACAGCCTCAAATAGCAAATGGAGGAAGTAAAGGGTTAAAGATTAACCACACAGAGAAAGAACTCACATTGTGCCGCATGCACAGACAACAGAGAAACACAAGGTAAGCTCACAGCTGAGAGAATTAATGCTAGAGCATCCTCTGCAAGTAGAGGTAGGCTTAAATAGGGTTTGGCAGCTGACATCATCTGCCTCAGATGTCATCCCAATCCCTGACAAGCCAATCAGGACCAAGACCCTGTCGTTACCATGCTTGTCCCAGCAGGATCATAACATCTATACTGGGTCAATATTTAAACTTCACAATAGGTATTTCTTTTAAACACCAGCCATGGCATGTACACATATACCCAAATATTCAGCATTGGCTGATTGTTATCTGGAATTTGGCACTGAATTCCGTGGTGTGATGGATTCTTTTTTACTGTCCCAAATTATCCAGAACTTTCTGAATTGTCTGAATAACAGTGCTGAATATCGTCACTATATTACTACTACTACTATTATCATTTCTATAGCACTACAAGGCATACGCAGCGCTGTACACCATACACAAAAAAGACACTATATGGATAATATGCTGCTCCACTCAGGCTCCTCCCCCAGACTGTTCTGTTACTATCTAGATGGGTGGTCTGCAATGACTTTTAGCCACATTATATGGATAATGGAATTGTAAATCACTGACTGGCCCCCCAATGAATCCAAGTAAAAGCTGCTGCTACTCAGATGTGCTTTCAAATATCAGACCCAAGTATTTATGTATATATCAGACAGAAGAAGAAGTAGGAAGAATATGTCAGATATTCAAATACATTAAAAAATGTAAACGATGAACAAGAAGTGATTTTTCACTCGATAGGAAGATCTAGAACAAGGGCTCAAGATATAAAGCTAAAAGGGATAGATTCAAGAGTAACATAAGGAAATATTCTTCACAAAATTATAGCCAATGTATGGAACAGCCTCCCACTGGAAGAGAGAAAAATTGTACTTGAATACAGGAAAGAACTGGTCAAACATACAGGGGAAGAGATAGGAAATAGCAGGAAAAGAGAAGAGAGGGCACTGGGATTTCCACCTCAAGTTCAGTCTCAGAACTTTCTCCACTGGACATGGACTTGGCGTTTCATGATCTTGTTCAAAGGCACTCTTACCATACAGTGAGACCATAAAACAGTACAATGGAATAAAAACCCTATCACCTTTCCTGAAGGCTCTTTTTTAAAATGGGCTTTTAACCTTTTTTAATGTTTTTTTTTTTTTTTTTTCAAGTTTGAAGTGTACCTCGTTTCAGCTGTCAGTCACTCTCAGGAGGGGACTTTTCAGTGCTTTAAAAGAAACACTGCAGCTCATGTAGAAATACTTTTCTTGCTTTCTGGCAGGTTATTTTGCTGTGCAGCCTTCAGGAAAGGTGCGTTTTATGGCTTTTATTCCATTTGTGCTGTTTTAGGGTCCCTTTCTGTATATTTGTGGCTAGCTTACATTTCTTTCTAAAGTGTACCTTTGGTCCAATTATTTTTAAATGTTTGTGCATCTTGCTGGGTTCAAAACCCCTGGTGTTTTACTGGCCCTTTAATAGCCGCAGTAATACGATGGCATTTAAGTTTGATGTTTTAGCTGCCAGTTATTCAGAGCTAAGTGATTGTGCCTTAAGCTTCTAAAAGTTAATTGAGTTGGTACTAATGGCATGTTTTTTTATATTTTCAGTTTTCATTGGTGGTGGTACAAGACAGTCCTGCAGTACTTTTGTTTATGATATTACTTTATTTAGGGCCTCTTTTACCAAACCAATAGCGCAGATGATCACTCTTGAGGTATATAAATAATGCTGCTTGCATTCAACCTTGTAAGCAGCATTAATCTACCATTCTGGGAGCATCCATCCACAAAGCCATGGCCTGATGCCCTGGGGCACTTCTTAAAGCAGTCGGTCAAAGAGGCATTGAGCTCTCCCCGGGTACTCCCAATCAGACCCCTATTCTGAAGCCCCCCCCCCCCACCTCAAATATGTTCGCCCCAGTTGGATGACTTATCCCTAATTCAAGCCCCTCCACCTAGAAGCCCTGTTAATGAAATCCCCCCCCCCAACCTGGAAACCACCTCGGTTTAAGGCCCCCTGACCTTAAACCCACAGTTCAAGGCCCTCCCAACTGAAGCCCCCTCATTTAGTCAATGGCCCCCCACCTTCCCATAGCCACCCTTGGACAAATGCGAATGCCATTGGCTGAATAGGGAGGGCTCCAGAGCTGGAGGATGTGTGGGTGTAAGGTCTTCAGGAGGAGGGATCTGATGGGAGGGGTGTTGGCAGGGATCTCACTGCCTCTTTGCCTGGCTACTTTAAGAAGTGCGCAGGAACACTGGGCCACAGCTTGCACATATGGACTGTTTTTTTATTATACCCTCTTTGAGATAACTATTGATATATAACTTTTTTAATTGTTTCAGTTTTACCTGGGTGCAGTGGCAGTATTTCACCTTAAGTGTATATAACAATACCTTGACTGGTTCCTAAGACACCTTTTAATGTATTTATTTATGTTATGTGTATAATATATATATTTTTTATGTATTGATCTATTACTGCCTCCACTGCATGCAAATCCCTCTTCTGAGTATTCACTGTGGATATCCTGAAAACTTGACCAGCTGGGGTGCCTCCAGGATCAGGTTTGGGAACCACTGAATTATATCAACTTTGATATAGGGCTGGATTAAGTCACAGGTAAAATAAGCATAATCAGAAATGCTCAGGTGGCTCTGATTGCCAACTGATTTTTTCTGGACTGTATAGATTTTTGCATTAATGTCCAGAAATCAGAAGGATGACTAGAGTGCCTGACCATTCTCCAGATTTTAGACCTCTATCTTCAGCTTTTTAGTCCTTCCATATGTGCGACTGAGCCTGCCTTACCACTTCCAGTGTCATTAACAGTGGACTGTGGGTAGGATCCAGCCAGTGGGGAAGGTATTGACAGTCACAGGAAGGGAGGCAAGCGGATCTTTTGCATGGAGGAGGAATCTGAGATCTGAATGAGCCACTGGTCTGACCTTGGGCAGAGCCAATGATTGTCTTCAGGGAAGGGGAGGGTGCTGAGAAGAGGTGAAATGGGAGAAAGATATGAGGTGAAGGGGTGCTGCAAGCTGACAACTGCAAAAACTTTACATGAGTCAATATAATTCCAAGTTTTTATATTCTGCTTTATCCTGAAAGGTGCGGAGCGGATTACAATAAAAAAGAACAATCATATCAGATAATAACTATGTACAAATTTGAATCACAATGAGGGGCATAATCGAAAGGGGCGCCCAAGTTTTCCTGAGGACGTCCTCGCAGGTCGTCCCGGTGAAGGGGCAGGGAAACCCGTATTATCGAAACAAGATGAGCGTCCATCTTTCGTTTTGATAATATGGTTGGAGACGCCCAAATCGCAAAATTTAGGTCAACCTTAGAGATGGTCGTCCCTGATTTTCGGCCATAATGGAAACCGAGGACGCCCATCTCAGAAATGACCAAATCCAAGCCCTTTGGTCATGGGAGGAGCCAGCATTCATAGTGCACCGATCCTCTTGACATGCCAAGACACCAACTGGGCATCCTAGGGGGCACTGCAGTGGACTTCAGAAATTGCTCCCAGGTGCATAGCTCCCTTACATTGGGTGCTGAGCCCCCCAACCCCCCTAAAACCCACTACCCCCAACTGTACACCACTACCATAGCCCTTATGGGTGAAGGGGGGCACCTACATGTGGGTACAGTGGGTTTCGGGTGGGTTTTGAAGGTCTCACATTTACCACCACAAGTGTAACAGGTAGGGGGGATGGGCCTGGGTCCAGCTGCCTGAAGTGCACTGCACTCACTAAAACTGCTCCAGGGACCTGCATACTGCTGTCATGGAGCTGGGTATGATATTTGAGGCTGGCATTGAGGCTGGAAAAATATTTAAAAAAATTTTTTTGAGGGTGGGAGGGGGTTAGTGACCACTGGAGGAGTGAGGGGAGGTCATCCCCGATTCCCTCCGGTGATCATCTGGTCATTTAGGGCACATTTGTGTGGCTTGGTCGTAACAAAAAAAGGACCAGGTAAAGTCGTCCAAGTGTTTGTCAGGGACACTCTTCTTTTTTCCATTATCGGTGGAGAACGTCCATGTGTTAGGCACGCCCCAGTTCCGCCTTTGCTACGTTTCCGACATGCCCCCGTGAACTTTGGTCACCCCCATGACAGAAAGCAGTTGAGGACGCCCAAAATCAGCTTTCGATTATGCCGATTTGGGCGACCCTGTGAGAAGGATGCCCATCTTGCGATTTGTGTCGAAAGATGAGTGCCCTTCTCTTTCAAAAATAAGCCTGAATGTATAATAACGATGATGGGCAGACCTGACGGGGAAACTCACTGGTGAGCATGAGTTGCACAACACCAGAAGGGTGTACGTGTGTTTGAAGAGCAATAAATGTGTGTGTTTGTCTTTCTCTGGTGGGGCCAAAACCACATAGAGCTTTCCTTTCAAAATCTGGGCTGTGGCAGTGCATTGGTACAAAGAAGCTCATGTGCTTGCTAAGTAGAAGAAAGCTTTCATTAGGGAGTTTTCTATTAGCTATCAGCGTAAATTCCTTCTACTGCCTTCACTTGGGCCCAGAAAAGCATGCTTGCCTATGTTGCAACACAGTGTTTAATTGGCCCTGTTTTGACAGGCTAATCCAGTCCTAGTTTTCCCAAACTTAATTCAATTGTATCTAAGACTGAGACTTTTGTTAAGAATAAACAGGACCACAAGTGGGATTGGGATTTTAAGCGTCAGCACTGGAGGAACTTGTCAAGATTGATAGTGAGACACATGCACGGGAGTGGAAGAGTAGCCCTGAGAACCAGGGAAACTGTTTTTTTTTTTTCCACTGCAGCTCCTTGTGACTCTGGGCAAGTCACTTAACTCTCCATTACCCCATGTCCAAAATAAGTACCTGTATATATAATATATAAACCACTTTGATTGTAACTACAAAAAGGCAGTATATCAAATTCCATCCCCTTTCCGTTTCCCTACATAGGTACAAAAACTTAGATTGTGAGCCCTCTAGGGACAGAGAAAGTACCTGCATATAATGTGTACAGCGTTGCATATGTCTAGTAGCGCTATAGAAATGATTAGTAGTAGTAGTATAGCATGCAGGTTCGAAGCCTACAACACATACAAAAGTAAGCAGATTTCAGAAAATCTCAAACAGAACGTGAAGAGAAGCATGACCTTGCATCATTATGGTTACTAGGTTTTAAGTTACTGGGCTTTACCCAGTACACTAGCTTAGAAGTAGACCAAAGTTTGCTGATGAGTATTTATAAAAAAATAAAATGGTGAGATTTATTTCTAGAACAGCATCTTCTTTTTCCTGTTGGCGTTTGAATTAAGATCTTTCAGAACGTAACTGTAAAACAGGTAACAATTTGCAATCTGCTTTCCGATCCACTCGGGGCCTCTGCTCAAGGTGCCGCGCGCCATTAGGCGCGCGAAAGCTTTCCTTCTAATAAGTTCTGGGAGAAGAGGATATTTCTCTGGTAAGTGAACAAATTTTGCTTGTGCTTTCGGAACTTGAAGATTGGGGTTTAAAGGAGGAACTGTAAGTTAGTGATAGGCTGATATCCTTAATACTTAGCAAGTTTTAAATTACGGAAAAACTAAAAAAACACTAAGATGGAGTCAGCAGTCCAGCAGCGAGAGGGGTGCTATCCAGTCTTTTGCATTGAGTGTCACATGTATGATTATCTCCCAATTGGTGAGGTGTCATATGTGTGTGCCCGATGCAAAGAGCTCCTAGCTCTCAGAGAACGTGTCCGTTCTCTAGAGGCTAGAGTAGCAGACTTGATGGAGCTGAGGGAGACAGAGAGGTACATAGAGGAGACCTACAGGGATGTTGTAGAGAAGTCCCACCTCCAGTCAGGTAGCCCCTGTGCTACCTTGGAGGAGGGAGGTCTCCTAGAAGGAGAGCATCACCCTGGTGAAGTAGGAAGTACTCCTGTAGCCAGGACCTGCCCACCAGGGGATGTATTATCCTTTCGCACCGAGGATATATCTCCAAATGTTGCCCGGGAGGGAAAGGTTAGGACAGCTGTTGTACTTGGTGATTCGATCATTAGGCATATAGATAGCTGGGTGGCTGGTGGACGTGAGGATCGCCTGGTGACTTGCCTGCCTGGTGCGAAGGTGGCGGACCTCACGCGTCACCTAGATAGGATTTATATAGTGCTGGGGAGGAGACGGCTGTCTTGGTACATGTGGGTACTAATGACATAGGAAAATGTGGGAGAGAGGTTCTGGAAGCAAAATTTAGGCTCTTAGGTAGAAAGCTGAAATCCAGATCCTCCAGGGTAGCATTTTCTGAAATGCTACCTGTGCCACGCGCAGGGCCCAAGAGACAGGCAGAGCTCCAGAGTCTCAATGCGTGGATGAGACGATGGTGCAGGGAGGAGGGCTTTAGATTTGTTAGGAACTGGGCAACATTCTGGGGAAGGGGGAGCCTATTCCGAAAGGATGGGCTCCATCTTAACCAGAGTGGGACCAGGCTGCTGGCATCGGCGTTTAAGAAGGAGATAGAGCAGCTTTTAAACTAGAAATGGGGGGAAGGCCGACAGTCGCTCAAAAGAGCATGGTTCGGGATAAGGTATCTTTCAAAGATATCACCATAACAGGGAAGATAGAGTATCCTGATAGTGAGGTTGCAAAAGAGATTGTAGTAGATCGGGTATCTTTAAATAACAATAAAATCAGACAAAAGATTGCCAATTAATACTGTCAAGTACTAAGCATGATGTACTTAGGAACAACAAACATAGTTTGAAATGTCTATATGCGAATGCCAGGAGCCTAAGAAATAAGATGGGGGAGTTGGAATATATTGCACTAAATGAAAAATTAGATATAATAGGCATCTCTGAGACCTGGTGGAAGGAGGATAACCAGTGGGACACTGTCATACCGGGGTACAAATTATATCGTAGTGATAGGGTGAATCGGATTGGTGGAGGGGTAGCATTGTATATTAACGAGAGCCTTGGAATCACTGTGGATTGAAATTCCATGTGCAAAGGGGAAAAGGATAGTGATAGGAGTGTACTACCGTCCGCCTGGCCAGGACGAACAGACGGATGCGGAAATGTTAAAGGAAATCAGGGACGCAAACAAACTGGGCAACACAATAATAATGGGGGATTTCAATTACCCCCATATAGACTGGGTTAATGTAACATCTGTACACGCAAGGGACATAAGATTTCTTGATGAAATCAAGGACAGCTTCATGGAACAGCTAGTTCAGGAGCCGACAAGAGAAGGAAAAATACTAGACTTAGTCCTTAGTGGTGCTCATGATCTAGTGCAGGGGGTAACGATACGAGGGCCGCTTGATAACAGTGATCATAATATGATCGGTTTTGATATTGGCATTGAAGGAAGTGAAACTAGGAAATCAAGTACGCTAGCGTTTAACTATAGAAAAGGTGATTACGACAAAATGAGAAAAATGGTGAAAAAAAGACTGAAAGGAGCAGCTCGCAGAGTAAAAAACTTGCATCAGGCGTGGATGCTGTTTAAAAACACCATCCTGGAGGTTCAGGACAAATATATTCCACGTATTAGAAAAAAGGGAAAAAAGACTAAACGTCAGCCGGCGTGGCTAAACAGTAAGATAAAGGAAATCATTAGAGCCAAAAAACAATCCTTCAGAAAGTGGAGAAGAGAACCAACTGAAAGTAACAGGATAGATCATAAGGAATGCCAAGCCAAATGCAAAGCGGAGATAAGGAGGGCAAAAAAGGACTTTGAGAAGAAATTAGCGTTGGAAGCAAAATACATAGTAAAAATTTTTTTAGATACATTAAAAGCAGGAAACCGGCCAAAGAGTCGGTTGGGCCGCTGGACGAAAATGGTGTTAAAGGGGCGATCAAGGAGGACAAAGCCGTAGCGGAGAAATTAAATGAATTCTTTGCTTCGGTTTTCACCGAGGAGGTTTTGGGGGGGACACCGGTGCCGGAAAGAATATTTGAAGCGGGGGAGTCGGAGAAACTAAACAAATTCTCTGTAACCTTGGAGGATGTAATGGGTCAGTTCAGCAAGCTGAAGAGTAGTAAATCACCGGGACCTGATGGTATTCATCCCAGAGTATTAATAGAACTAAAAAATGAACTTGCGGAGCTACTGTTAGAAATATGCAATCTGTCCCTAAAATCGAGTGTCGTACCGGAAGACTGGAGGGTAGCCAATGTTACTCCGATTTTTAAGAAGGGTTCCAGAGGAGATCCGGGAAATTATAGACCGGTGAGTCTGACGTCGGTGCCGGGCAAGATGGTGGAGGCTATTATTAAGAATAAAATTGCAGAGCATATACAAAAACATGGACTGATGAGACAAAGTCAGCACGGATTTAGTGAAGGGAAGTCTTGCCTCACCAATCTAATGCATTTTTTTGAGGGGGTAAGCAAACATGTGGACAATGGGGAGCCGGTTGATATTGTATATCTGGATTTTCAGAAGGCGTTTGACAAAGTGCCGCACGAAAGACTCCTGAAGAAATTGCAGAGTCATGGAATCGGAGGTAGGGTATTATTATGGATTAAGAACTGGTTGAAAGATAGGAAGCAGAGAGTAGGATTGCGTGGCCAGTATTCTCAGTGGAGGAGGGTAGTTAGTGGGGTCCCGCAGGGGTCTGTGCTGGGTCCGTTGCTTTTTAATGTATTTATAAATGACCTAGAGATGGGAATAACTAGTGAGGTAATTAAATTCGCCGATGACACAAAATTATTCAGGGTCGTCAAGTCGCAGGAGGAATGTGAACGATTACAGGAGGACCTTGCGAGACTGGGAGAATGGGCGTGCAAGTGGCAGATGAAGTTCAATGTTGACAAGTGCAAAGTGATGCATGTGGGTAAGAGGAACCCGAATTATAGCTACGTCTTGCAAGGTTCCGCGTTAGGAGTTACGGATCAAGAAAGGGATCTGGGTGTCGTCGTCGATGATACGCTGAAACCTTCTGCTCAGTGTGCTGCTGCGGCTAGGAAAGCAAATAGAATGTTGGGTGTTATTAGGAAGGGTATGGAGTCCAGGTGTGCGGATGTTATAATGCCGTTGTATCGCTCCATGGTGCGACCGCACCTGGAGTATTGTGTTCAGTACTGGTCTCCGTATCTCAAAAAAGATATAGTAGAATTGGAAAAGGTACAGCGAAGGGCGACGAAAATGATAGTGGGGATGGGACGACTTTCCTATGAAGAGAGGCTGAGAAGGCTAGGGCTTTTCAGCTTGGAGAAGAGACGGCTGAGGGGAGATATGATAGAAGTGTATAAAATAATGAGTGGAATGGATCGGGTGGATGTGAAGCGACTGTTCACGCTATCCAAAAATAATAGGACTAGAGGGCATGAGTTGAAGCTACAGTGTGGTAAATTTAAAACGAATCGGAGAAAATTTTTCTTCACCCAACGTGTAATTAGACTCTGGAATTCGTTACCGGAGAACGTGGTACGGGCGGTTAGCTTGACGGAGTTTAAAAAGGGGTTAGATAGATTCCTAAAGGACAAGTCCATAGACCGCTATTAAATGGACTTGGAAAAATTCCGCATTTTTAGGTATAAATTGTCTGGAATGTTTTTACGTTTGGGGAGCGTGCCAGGTGCCCTTGACCTGGATTGGCCACTGTCGGTGACAGGATGCTGGGCTAGATGGACCTTTGGTCTTGCCCAGTATGGCACTACTTATGTACTTATGTACTTATATCCAAGTCTAGAAATGAAAGGGGGATTTGGGTATTTGGAATAGACCAGTAGAGACTGCTGCAGATCAGCTATAAGGAAATTCCAGCAAACTTGTGGAACTGATTAGATGTTAGCTTGTTAAAGGCAAATTCTAGTTTCTTCTGACGACGTAAAATTCAATTATTGCTGTCCCAAGAGAGAGATCTGAATGTGATAGAAGCACTTTCTGTAGTAATGTGTGCAGGGTTTACTAGGGCAGTATTCAGCAGTAAAAATAATCCTCTGAATAAGTTAATAAAATTATTTAACAAGAAGAAATTCTGTGTCTAAAAATGTCACACTCAAAGACTTGTTTACGCTTGATACAAGTTCCGGACTAGCAATGTGGACCTGTGTTACCCACATGTGAGAATATAAGGCCTGCCGTCCTCAGAGAATACCTGCTACAGGAAAGTATCTTCGCTATCCAGTGACATTTTTAGACACAGAATATCTTCTTGTTAAATAACTTTATTAACTTATTCAGAGGATTATTTTACTGCTGAATACTACCCTAGTAAACCCTGCACACATTACTACAGAAAGTGCTTCTATCACATTCAGATCTCTCTGTTGGGGCAGCAAGACTGACCTCAAGTGGACTACCAACGTAGCTATGGCTCTGACATTGTGAGCCCTGATATGACCCTCAAGTGTCAGCTCAGCCTGGGCATAAGTAAAAGAAATGCAATCTGCCAGCCAATTGGAATTGGTGCTTTCCCGATGGTGACCCCATCCGATTGTTATCAGAAGAAACAAAAGGTTGGGTGGACTGTCTGTAGGGCCTAGTCTGTTCCAAGTAAAAGGCCAGTGTTCACTTGCTGTTCAAAGTGTGCTATCACCAGGATGGGTATGAGGTCAGGGAAAGAATGTTGGCAAGACAATTGACTAGTTCAGATGGAACTCCAACACAACCTTAGATAGGAACTTAGGGCACATATGGAGGAGTTCTTTGTTATGATAGAACTTCATATAAGGTGCATCAGCCACAAAGGCATGAAGCTTACTGACCCTGCAAGCTGAAGTAACAGCCACCAAAATATGATCTTCCAGGTCAAGTACTTCAGATGACAGGAATCAAGTGACTTAAAAGGAACTTTTATCAGCTGGGTGAGAATGATGTTGAAGTCCCATGACACAGGTGCAGGTTTGACGAGGCTTTGTAAAGAGAAAACTTCTCATTAAGCAAACAACTAGAGGCTGTTCAGAGATGGGCTTACCCTCCACACGTTGGTGATAAGCACTAATTGCACTGAGGTGAAACCTTATGGAGTTGGTCTTGAGATCAGACTCGGAGAGATGCAGAAGAAATTCAAGCAGGGTCTATGCAGGGCAGGAAACAGGATCTAGGGCCTAGCCCTCACATCAAATGGCAAACCTCCTCCATTTGAAAGAATAACACCTCTTAGTGGAATCTTTCCTGGAAGACAGCAAGACTTTGGATACACCCTCAGGAAGATGCAAGGAAGCAATCAGTAGAGGCCATGTAACCTCAACGTCTGCTGGACTCAAGTGACAAGGGCAACAAGAACATCTGCCCATGCCACAGAGAGAAAAGCCTGAGCTGGCTGAATGTCTAGCAGGGCTCCATTAAACTCCAATCACTGGACAGGGAGCAGATGGCACTTGGGCTAGTTTAAAACGAACCCTAGTAGCTCTAGTCCTCCGCAAGGACTCCTGAGCACCATCCTGCAATGTGCTCTTCGCCAGCCAGTTGTTGAGATAGGGGTACACATGGACAACCAGTCTGTGTAGCAACACTGCGTTTACTGCAAGACACTTAGTGAAAACTTTGGGAGCCGACGCGAGACCAAAAGGCAACAAGCGATACGGGAAGTGATGTGTCCTCAGCTGAAATCGAAGATATTCCTATGAACTGAAAGTATTGGGATATGAGTATAAGCATCCTTTAAGTCCAGAGAGCATGGCCAATCGTTTTCCTGAAGAATAGGAAACAGGGTGCCCAGGGAAACCATCCTGAACTTTTATTTGACCAGAAATTTATTCAGGCCCCTTAGGTCTAGGATGGGACGCATCCCTCCTGTTTTCTTTTGCACAAGGAAGTACCTGGAATAGAATCTCTTCCCTTCTTCCCTGGTGGAATGGGTTTGACCACACAGGCCTTGAAAAGGGCAGAGAGTTCCTCTGCAAGTACTTGCTTGTGCTGAAAGCTGAACTGATATGCTTTCGGTGGGCACCTACGCCTCTGCAAGTAATAAGTATTCCTCTTCAATTTGCCAGAAAACCTCCAAGAGAAGGAGACAGGTGCAGAAGGTGCCCAGCAGGAGAGATAATCAATGGTATCAGTGTGTTTCTCGATGAGGTCAGTGACCTCCTCCACCTACTCTCCAAAAAGAGAGTAAGTGGCATCGGCCAACTTCTGCTGGACAGCTGGGTCCAAGTCAGAGATATGCAGCCATGAGAGACTGCATATCGCTACACTCTGGACAGAGATTCTAGAGGCCATATCAAAAGTGTCATAGGTGCCCCTTGCCAAGAACGTATGACATGCCTTTTGCTGCTTGTCCAGCTGGTGAACAGATTCAGCCTGCTCTGGTGGGACAGTGTCTGCCAAATCAGATATACTGCGCACCAAGGACCGCAAGTACAGGCTCGTGTAGAGCTGGTACAACTGGATACAGGAGATGATCATGGAAGCCTGATCTTCCACCCAAAAGAATCCAGGGTTCTAGCTTCTCTGCCAGGGGGCTCCAAAACACAGTCCCTAGAACTCCTGGCTCTTTTAAGCACAGATTCTACCACCATGGAATGATGAGACAACTGGGGCCTATCAAACCCATAGGAAAACTGAATCCAGTACATGGTGTCAGTCTTCTTGGGGAGGACAGGGACCGACAGCGGGGACTCACAGTTCTTCACTTCAACATCCCATAAGATCTCATGACGACGGACCATCACAGTTTCTCTAGGAGGAGGGTTTTAGTCCAGAATCTCAAACATCTTAGCCCTGGGATCGTCCTTCACTTCCAAAGGAATTGGGATGGCAGCCACAATCTTCTTCTTCACAAAAGAGGGGAAGGAAAGGCTCTCAGGTAAAGATGTCCTCTTTTCCTGTGGAGGGGAGGGATCAGATAGGATGCCATAGGACTCCTCCTCCGAGAAGTACTGTGGATCCTCTTTTGAGTCCCATGAGCGCTTTTCTCAGTATCAGCCAAGATCTCCTCATGGGAGGGCTGAGACCGAGCCCACCTCGACAAAGAGGTACCATGACCCAGAGAGAGGCGTTGAGATGTTGGCTCTGGCCTCGACTCCGGTGAAGCTTCCTCCACTGACGTCGAAGGTGTGCCAACATGGGTGGCAGTCAGCACCGAGACCACAAGTGACACTGGCATCGGAGACCTCACTGCAGACTTGTGGCCATGCAGCACTGAAGCAAGAGGCATGGCTGGTGCAAGTACCCCAGACGCTGTTGCACTCTGCAAGAACACTGCCATAAGCTCTAGGAGCAAGGCCTGGAGGTACTCATCGAGGGCTAACGTCGGTAAAGTTTAGGATGCCGGTGTAGAAGCAGGCTGATGAATCTGTGGGGTCAAAGCAGGTGCCTAGTCCTGGCTGTGTGGAGATCCACGCATCAGCACCTCCTGTATGGAGACTGCTTCATCTCTTGATTCTCACCAATGGGTACTCCTCCCTCCCAAACTGGCCCATCTAGAATCCACTAAGCACTCTACATTCTTTTTCCTGGGGCTTAAACTCTGGAATGGGTTACTTCCCTCAATATTATTATTATTTGTTACATTTGTATCGCACATTTTCCCACCTTTTTGCAGGCTCAATGTGGCTTACATATAACCATTAACGGTGTTAGCCAATTCTGGTCTGAACAAATACATAGTATGAATGAATACAAAGTGATATTGTGGTAGAATGAGGTACATGTATGGTAGGTACAATTGGGGAGGAACTTAGGGAGGGAAAGGGGGAAGAAGAGTCCGGTAATGTCTGTTAAGGACATTATGAACAGAACCATCCTTTAAGACAGTTAAGACAATACTGAAATCCTATTTTTTCACTCAAGCTGTTGGCCTTCAGCCCTAGAGAACATTTCTTTCAAATGCAGTACCGTGATTTTATTATGGTTTTTCGTGGTTTTTTAAAATTATTTTTAGATCTGTTTGCTCTTGATATACAGTGGTGGAAATAAGTATTTGATCCCTTGCTGATTTTGTAAGTTTGCCCACTGACAAAGACATGAGCAGCCCATAATTGAAGGGTAGGTTATTGGTAACAGTGAGAGATAGCACATCACAAATTAAATCCGGAAAATCACATTGTGGAAAGTATATGAATTTATTTGCATTCTGCAGAGGGAAATAAGTATTTGATCCCCCACCAACCAGTAAGAGATCTGGCCCCTACAGACCAGGTAGATGCTCCAAATCAACTCGTTACCTGCATGACAGACAGCTGTCGGCAATGGTCACCTGTATGAAAGACACCTGTCCACAGACTCAGTGAATCAGTCAGACTCTAACCTCTACAAAATGGCCAAGAGCAAGGAGCTGTCTAAGGATGTCAGGGACAAGATCATACACCTGCACAAGGCTGGAATGGGCTACAAAACCATCAGTAAGACGCTGGGCGAGAAGGAGACAACTGTTGGTGCCATAGTAAGAAAATGGAAGAAGTACAAAATGACTGTCAATCGACAAAGATCTGGGGCTCCACGCAAAATCTCACCTCGTGGGGTATCCTTGATCATGAGGAAGGTTAGAAATCAGCCTACAACTACAAGGGGGGAACTTGTCAATGATCTCAAGGCAGCTGGGACCACTGTCACCACGAAAACCATTGGTAACACATTACGACATAACGGATTGCAATCCTGCAGTGCCCGCAAGGTCCCCCTGCTCCGGAAGGCACATGTGACGGCCCGTCTGAAGTTTGCCAGTGAACACCTGGATGATGCCGAGAGTGATTGGGAGAAGGTGCTGTGGTCAGATGAGACAAAAATTGAGCTCTTTGGCATGAACTCAACTCGCCGTGTTTGGAGGAAGAGAAATGCTGCCTATGACCCAAAGAACACCGTCCCCACTGTCAAGCATGGAGGTGGAAATGTTATGTTTTGGGGGTGTTTCTCTGCTAAGGGCACAGGACTACTTCACCGCATCAATGGGAGAATGGATGGGGCCATGTACCGTACAATTCTGAGTGACAACCTCCTTCCCTCCGCCAGGGCCTTAAAAATGGGTCGTGGCTGGGTCTTCCAGCACGACAATGACCCAAAACATACAGCCAAGGCAACAAAGGAGTGGCTCAGGAAGAAGCACATTAGGGTCATGGAGTGGCCTAGCCAGTCACCAGACCTTAATCCCATTGAAAACTTATGGAGGGAGCTGAAGCTGCGAGTTGCCAAGCGACAGCCCAGAACTCTTAATGATTTAGAGATGATCTGCAAAGAGGAGTGGACCAAAATTCCTCCTGACATGTGTGCAAACCTCATCATCAACTACAGAAGACGTCTGACCGCTGTGCTTGCCAACAAGGGTTTTGCCACCAAGTATTAGGTCTTGTTTGCCAGAGGGATTAAATACTTATTTCCCTCTGCAGAATTCAAATAAATTCATATACTTTCCACAATGTGATTTTCCGGATTTAATTTGTGATGTGCTATCTCTCACTGTTACCAATAACCTACCCTTCAATTATGGGCTGCTCATGTCTTTGTCAGTGGGCAAACTTACAAAATCAGCAAGGGATCAAATACTTATTTCCACCACTGTACATGTTGCTTTCCTATTGCATTACAGAGTTCTTTTCTATTTCTGTGTTTTCTATTGTTGTTTTTTGTAAACCACTCTGACCTTCTTATCAACTCTAATAAACATAAACAAGATTCTATTGTATAATACTAGCATATGTCAGTATTGGTGTGCCCTCTTATACCAAGTCAATGGCTGGTGTAAGCTGGCACACCTAAGTGCACCAAGTGTCGCACAAATTTACTGTCTTCTATAAACTACATATGTAATTGGGAGACACGCCCATGCTCTGCCCACATGTACCCCCCCCCCCTTTGCTGTTAGGTGCTATGGTACTTAGACGCTACCTCACAGAATAGCACCTAGTGCACATAGGTGCCTGTCAATTAAAGGCAGCTTGATGTGCCAAGGGGCTCGTACCTCTAGGACAACAACAAAAAAAGAATAAAAACAATTTCACCATATAAGAAATAGGGAAAATCTAAAAAAGAATGCTGGTGAATTTTAGGAAAATACAGGAAACTCTCATGACATAACAATGTTCAAAAACGTGGCGGAAAAGACCTCATAAAGACCGATACAGGTAATACTGAGGCATAGATTTTAAGTAGCCACTTAACACTGTACTCAGTCAAAAAGTAATCATAGGTCTGAAAAACCTCCACATACTTCTTAATAACTTTAATGATGTCAAAAAATCTTTTAAAAAATGTCAAAATTTCAAACATCTTGGCTTGTAATCCAATGTTGGGATGTTCTCCAGTTCTGTTCAATATATTGAGAACAGAACTGATGAACAGCACAAGCAATTCTACGGCTGGATCTCCAGAAGAAGCCGTTTGCGAAACGCGTCCCTGTCAGGACCTCAGCCAATTCAAGGGGGGAACAGACACAACGTGTAGTGAGAGTAAAGATCCTCGCCGCTTGAAGATCGGATTGGATCCTCCCCAACATTGGATTACAAGCCGAGATGTTTATAGTGCTGTGAAGTTTTCACGCAGTCAAAAGTAACACTGCAGTGCGACTAAAGTTAAGTGTGTTTTTTACTTTGATACACTGTGTTCATTTGGTGGATATTATTGAACAGATCTGAAATTTTGACATTTTTGAAAAGATTTTTTGACATTATTAAAGTTATTAAAAGTATGTGGAGGCTTTTCAGACCTATGATTATTTTTTGACTGAGTACAGTGTTAAGTGGCTACTTAAAATCTATGCCTCAGTATCGTCTGTAACGGTCTTTATGAGGTCTTTTCCTGCACATTTTTGAACATTGTTATGTCATGAGAGTTTTCTGTATTTCCCTAAAATTCACTATTATTCATTTTTAGATTTTCCCTGTTTCTTTTTTAGATTGTACTTCTAGGAGCCAGTTTGTTGAACCGTCCTGTAAATGCAATGCCTTTATTTAAACATTAGCTTGATTAATGCAAGTTTCAAAAGCTAATCCCAGTAGTGCACAGAAACAAGAAAGAAAGAAAGAAAGAAATTAAGGGAGGGACAGGATGAAAGTTTAAGAGGACAGTTCTATAAGGAAGTGGACCTGAAGGAGGAAATGAAGGGGGACAGAAAAGGGTGTGAGAGGGTCAATAGAGAACAAAGGGAGAGCATATGGGGATATGAGAGTGTGGGAGAGTGAGAAGTGATTGGTGAAGATGACATTAAAAGGTGCATCATACTCTTGTCGAATGTGTTCTCGGCAGGGGACAGTATTCCTCATACAGGTGCCACTGAGCGGGTCTACATCCTCTACAATGACGAACGGAGCCTCCTCTAGAGTCACGATGCTCAGGTGATCTTCGCCATACTCTTCCGAATCTGGATAAAGGTCATCAGGTGGCCAGACAAAATGCTTCATCTGTACATTTCTATCCTTGTACTTCCCCACCTTAGAGAGAAAAAAAAAAAAAAAAGAAACAGAAGACATCACTAATACAGCTTTTTACCGACCTTGGATGCATAACAGTTTATGGATACCAAATAAAACTAAGAAATGGGTGAACATAAAAAATGTTGAAATTAGCAGATCTCTCCAGAAACATTCACTGGATCTTTTCTGTGGTTGTGAGGGGATTTTAAGGGTGATGCTCACCCTTAAGAATAGTCCCACAAATAGCCTGAGCCACCTTAAGATCACTGGTCCGTCCTGAGAAGAAGTGAGCTGGGAGGAGTAAAGTCAGAACCAGGAAGTATAAATGGCAGGGCCAGACTGAGGTTAAGGAGACCCAGGGAGAGAAGAGTTGAAGCCCCAGCATATGCTGCTGCAGCGCCTATGTAAAGATCGTGACCCTGCTGAGGTAAGTCACTTTTGCTTCTTAATTGAGACCTACAAGCCTTGCTTTGAGGTCTGGCCGGAGCCAGACCTGGAACTCAGAAAAAAATCAAGAGCTTACAGGCTGCGTTTGGGACGTGGCATCCCCAGCAGCTACAGACTGTGCTTTGGGCCTGCCAGCCAGAGCCTACTTAAGATTGTGTTACTACCATAGAGGTTTTCCCACCATATGTTCCTAGGCCTGTGACGTAACAGGCCTCAGGATTCTGTTAAATAAACACATGTTTTGCTTATACCCTTTTGACCAGCTGTGTCATTTCACCGGCCCACCCACAACCCTTGCTCGAGGTATCATAGGGTTATTTGATTCCTTTGTAAACTGACAGGTTAAATTTTGATTTGCAGAAACTGATGCATAAGTACAACAGAGCATAGTGTAAATCAAAACTGCCCTACTGGCCTTCCTTATATTTTCCCTGAACCCAACCGTGCATACCTGCGTACAGAACCGCTTGCATACATAAATGACCTTTTATTAAATAGCAATTGGCATATAAGTATGTACATGTCATGTCTAATATATTCTTTGAAAAAATAGAATAGGATAACACCTTTTTTTTGTCCTTGCACTGGCTTCCAGTCAAAGACAGAATATTGTTTAAGTTGGGCTGATTTTCAAGATTTTAAATGACCTAATTCCTCAATGTATGGGTGATCTGTCACATTTAAAATACACACCGGCGCCGTCGGCAGTCTGCTCTCTGCTCCCCCTGCGCCCTCAACTGCTCATATGTAGGCCATTAATTTGTCAAATCTATAATGTCAGGAATAGAATGGCGTTATCATTTCCGAGTCCTAGAGGAGTTACTTCAAAGAAAATGTATCTTTATTTTCATTTCAAGCTGCCAGCTTGTGGTCTGTTCCTCCAAATTTCTTAAAATTGGTGTCCAGTATTAATATTTTCAAAACAGTGTTAAAAACAATTTTGTATCGTAAATATAGTCTGGCTAGGTGTATTGTTTATAATGCAGATATACAATTCTTTGTTCTATCCTACATCTTTGGTTTGTTATCTGCTGAGAACTGCTTGTCGGCTTTGGCGGGCTATAAATGAAATAACAGTAACTGTTCTTATACGTGTAGATAATAAATCTCCTTACATATGGAAAATATGCATTAGGATTTACACCAGCCATCAAGCTGACGGTGTATGTGCCTACATGTAAACACGTTCTTTTGTATCTACTTACTTGACTTATAAAAGAGATGTATACTTGGTGCATAAAAATGTACAATAACTAGGTGTAACTTTATAAAATGTCCCTCTACAGGGCAGTTCTAAAATGAGCCGCCTCGTTTTAGGCAACAGGAATACACACGTAACCCCATGGTTAAGGTGGTCTGGGCAGCTACCTAGACTTTGCCCAGGATAGCTGGACACAAAGGGTACTCACTATTATTTATGGGTTGGGACCAGGATTTCCCTAGGAGGCCAAGCAAGCTCTGTATCAGACTTCACATGTTATATAATCATGGAAACTACACCAGTTCTTTTGCTGGAACCAGAACCTTTCAGCTTCCAACTTCTCAAAACAGATGGCCAACTATATACAGTAGCTTTTCTCCTCTCTTCTAGTTGTACAAAAAAACAAACAAAACAGATTCTTCTTATTTTCCTCTTTACTGAAGCCTAATCACCAGGTAGGTGACAGCTTGGCTTGTACAGTTCTTTACAAATGATGGTGTAGTTAAGCAGATGTTACCTGTTATTAAGAGTTCATTAGTTGGTAACACTTACAGGCTCCTTGGTATCTAAAAGATAGACACCGAGGCTCTGCAGTGAAAATCTTATCAGATGTTACAGTAATTTTCTCCTCCTGCCTGCTCTGGTTAGAATTTGAAGGATGCCTGGATGTAACAGCAGCTACTCTGAATTAATTGTCTCTTGTTTTCTATAGACTACACAGGGGTAGGAAGGTTCCCCATACCTCCCCACTAAAACAAGCCAGCAATCGGATTTTGGGGTCTTTTACTTGTACCTTGGTCCTTGAATCCTTGTTCCTTTAGCAAATGCCTATGAAGTGCCAACTGTTGGGGGTACAGCAGGCTGATTCTGCATTCAGGTTACTGCATTGGGCTGGACAGGAGGGATCTCCCTATTAGCATGGGTCAAAGGTGGGAGATGGAACCCAAGACAACTTTGAAGGGCAAGCAGAAGGCTTAAAATACTTTATTGCTGCCACCAGGTCCATGTGCCTATTAACATAAACCCTCCTATTTTCCCCCAGTTTCCAGAGGCTTCTACACTACTCTCCTTAGATCAATACCCCTCTGGAAACTTCTAGTGGGAGTATGTGATTTCCTGATGGGTGCCAGGAAACATCAAGTCATAGAAAGGCTGCAACATAAAACTGACTCCAAGCTGTCTACCTGCTGAGCGATAGAAGCCTAGAGATGAGTGCTGAAATAAAATGCAGGCAGCCTCTTCTTATTGGCTGTTAGGGCTGCATAGGCCAGTAATGGAAGCACTAACTTTTGATGAACTCATAAACTGTGCATAGTATAGAGAATTCAAGACAGCACAAACTGCTGTTGAAATTCTCATCAATATATAGAATACTACGGCTTATGTGGAACTTGCAAATGCAAATAATCTCTTACAGAATACCAACTAGGGATGGGCACCCAAAACATTTCTTGTTTATGTGTTTTTATTGTTGTTTTTGTCAAATGAATGTCGTTACAGTGTGCACTTTTCTTAAAGAGGGTGCACTATTTGCACATCGTACACACTCTTTCCTGAGAAGGGTGTTGTACAGGGGTATCAAAGTTGTTGGTGAGGCCCCACCTGGAGTATTGTATTCATTTTTGGAGGCTGTATCTTGCTAAAGATGTAAGAAGACTTGAAGCGTTCCAGAGGAAGGTGACAAAAATTATAAGGGGATTGTGTCAAAAGACATATGTGAAGAGACTGGAAGACCTGAATATGTATACCCTAGAGGAGAGGAGGGACAGAGGAGATATGATACAGACATTTAAATACTTGAAAGGTATTAATATAGAAACAAATATTTTCCAGAGAAGGAAAAATGGTAAACCTGGAGGACATGAATTGAGGTTACAGGGTTGTAGACTGAGGAGTAATGTCAGAAAATTATTTTTCACAGAGAGTGTGGTTGATGCCTTGAATGCCCTCCCAAGGGAGGAGGTGGTGGAGAGCAAATCTGTGGTGGAATTCAAAATGGCATGGGATGAACACAAAGGATCTCTAATTAGAAAATGAATGGTATAAAACCAAAACTTAAAGGTTTGCATATATGTCTAAATGTCAAGTGGTGCTTAGATGGCAACTCTGCCTGTATCAACTGAGGCCAGTGCTGGGCTGGCTTGTATGGTCTGAGTTCTGCATATAGCAATCCGGTTTAGGATGGCCTGTAAAGAGCATCGACGGAAACTCCAGTAATTTGGAACACGAGGACAGTGCCGGGCAGACTTTTATGGTCTGTGTCCCACAAATGACAAGACAAATTCAGATAGGCTGGAGTGGGCTTTGACAGCAAGTCCAGTAGTTGGAACTTAAGGACAGAGTTGGGTGAACTTCTATGATCTGTGTCCCAGAAACACCAAAGAAAGACAATAATCAAGCATATAATATCACATTCATTGTTGATTTAATCTTGAACTGAGAATGAATGTGACTGTTGGGCAGACTGGATGGACCATTCAGGTCTTTATCTGCCGTCACTTACTATGTTACTATGTAAGGACAGTTTTTAAAAGTGTTATTTTAATCTATGAAAAACTTTTTTGCAGTCCCCCAGAAACTCTGTATGAGTTTGCTTGATGGGTTAGTACTTACTGTATTTCCCTTAGGCACAGACATTTATTTTTGCACGTTACACAACAAATGTTGAGTGATGCACAATATCTCGTTTCTAGGCTACAAGAGGATGACAAATAATATCAGATAGGATGATCAGAGAAGGTGATACTGCTAGTTCTAGATATCCTGTTACAAAGGATTCTTTTGTACAACATAAATATTGTGGTACAATAAAAAGAAAGAGGAAATGGAAGGGAGCAAAACAAGAGAGTCATTTGCAAGGAGAATGTAGAGGAATGAAATGCACAAATAAAGAATTGCTCAGACTTTCAAGGTAATAACATACACAAGAGTATTGGTTAATGGAATTTCATTTGTACTTTCTAGAAAGTGAATTATTTTGATTTGAATGTATTTCATTCTACTAGAACAATGGTCTTCTAAAAGAATATGGGATTATTTCATCACATGATAATGAACAGAGTCAGATAGAGAGCACATATTTGTTTAGAGATAGGAATCAGGATTGAAGCTTAGGAGATCATTCCTTCTTGATTAATACATACAGGGGTGTAGCCAGACAACAGATTTTGGGTGGGCCTAGGCAAGAATTGGGTGGGCACCAAGTGTTCCCCCCCCCCCCCCCCCCCCCCCCCAAATCTCAGCTGGCGGGAAAATGCTTCTTTCCACCTTGGAAGCAGGAATGCACTGAAAACTGAGCATGCACAGGTGCCGGTGTCATGGAGAGTAGCGTTTTTGTTACCATCAGGGGGAAATCTTCAGCTGGTGGATCTTGGGATTCCCACCAGTTACCACTAAACGTGCTACTTTTGAGTGGGCCTGAGCCATAAATGGGTAGGCCCTGGCCCACCCAAGCCCACCTATGGCTACACCACTGAATACATGTGAAGAAATCACTATGAGGGACATTTTAGAACAAGTCAACTAGATTAAGAAGGCACCAATTTTTAGCCTGTTTCCTAAAGACCTATAGACACCTATGGGGCTCATTTTCAAAACAAACAAAAAAAAGATCCAAAAATCATCATAAAGCAGAAGGATGTTTTCTCTCAAAAACATCCAAGTTGCCATTTTCAACACCTCAATTTTAGACATTCTGCTCCACAGTTCATCCAAATTTCAAGGGGCATGTTTTGGACGGCCCCAAAGACTGACTTTTTCTGCAATAATGGAATAAAATGAAAACATCTAGGGCCAAAATTAAGACATTTTTGGCTAGATTTGTTTCAATCATGATTAAGTGACCAAAAGGTGCCCTGAATGACTAATATAAGGGGATTATGGTGAGATGTGTACCTGGGACCTTTTATGTAAAGTACACTACAGTGCCCCCTAGGCTGCCCCATTACTCTGCTGGGATGTCTGTGTGATCAGTCTACTAAAAATGATGGCCCCCAGAGATCCCAATGGCTGGTTTTGGACGTTTTTCTCTTGGATGTTTTATTTTCCAAAATGGTCCCAAAAGAAAAATGCACTGAGCACAAAAGACCTAGGCCAAAGACAATTTTTGAACCGAGAAGATAGAGTTGTTTTTCAGGTTCTAAAATGGGTACGTTCCCCACTTGATTTTTGGACATTTCTAGCAAAATGTACAAAATCGGACATGGATACATTTTAGGCCTAAACCAGAGGAAAATGCATCTAGAGCCACAGATATTTACTCTAGCTTAAGAGATGGGGTATGTGTGCACATGCAAATGAGAGACCTTGCACACTTTGTGGTTCTGCTCCCCTCCCCCCCCCAAAAAAAAGAAGGCTTAGATGGATGTGGTATAAATACACATTTTAGTCACCATTCACACTTTTTACGAGTGTAACCCATGGGGTAATTTTAAGATCCATTTTACATGTGAAAAAACCAGTATATAGAATTAACTCCAAGGTACCCACAAACGGAACTAATCACACCATCTCTGAACACACAGGTTAGAAGGGAAAAAATAACCTATAACATTGCATCTGAGGATCCCCCTTCTTATGTGGGAGGCAATTTTATACTAAGATACTTATACAGGAAGTCCACAATGGTACCTATTTACAGCCTATGTTATAAAGGCAACACAGACCACCAAAACCAGCCCCAACAGTGCACAAATGCCCATGCAAAAAAATAATCCTGCTCAAAAAAAATAAGGTGTTAAAAGGGGTCTGTGTACTCAACATGTATATTCATGCTTTTTACAAAAAAACAAAACAAAAATTATTGGATATGTTAGTCTTGTTCAAAAGCGAAGAGATGCACAGTTGTTAGACCTCGCTACCAAGTTGCAGTATTGGCGAACAAAGCATATTTCCCCTTTGAGTGTACAAGAATATGAAGAGCTGCGTTGCGTGAGTGGTGACAGAGATTCCTTCCTGAACCAAAAATATAATCCCCCATTTAAAAAGCCATGCAGTAATGCTGACACAGCTCATTCACTTTCAATGGGCTGTGTTGGCATTACTGCACCAGCAGCCGCTACCATGGCTTTGTAAAAAAAAAAGGGGGGGGGGGCGATAAATTATATAAGTGGGGGAATAAAACTGGAAAGATTTGGCTAATCTTGTCAGACCGGCTAAAGTCCGGAAAAGCGTTACCAAGCTTCGGGTTAATGGTGCTGTGGTACAGGATCCGACCTCCGTAGCTCAGGCCTTCTTGGGTTTTTATAAACAACTTTATGGTAGAGGTCCTATGGATATTCTACAGCAGTATCAGTTTTTTGGAGATATATAACTAACCTCTCATGAGGCTACTCTTCTGGGATGTCCTATTGCTGTTGGAGAGATCAGACAGGCTTATTCATTGCCTAAAAATGGCTAAGGTCCCAAGGCCAGATGGCTTTGGTGGCAAATTTTATAAATTTATGGCAGATCTTGTAGCAGAATCCTTGTGTACCATGTATTAGGATTTTTTTTCACCACTGGCACTAAGGAGCTATATCAAAATAAGACCCATTTAGTACTCCTTCCCAAGCCAGGCACAGATCTAGAACAGGTAGGCTTTTATCGTCCCATTTCCTTAATCAATCAAGATCTAAAACTGCTGACCTCTGTCTTGGCATCCAGGCTGAATACGGTTTTCCCTAAACTGGTACATGCAGATCAAACTGGTTTCGTGCTTGGGTGTTATGCCTCTACTAACATTGTGTGAGGTTTGTTAGCCCTTATGGTGCGGGATGGTATTAGGGCAGGGGTGGCACTGGTCAGCCTGGATGCCAAAAAGCTTTTGACAGGGCAACTGGCAATATATGCAGTGGTTTTTGGGTCGGTAGGGGTTGGGAGAGGATTTTCTGCATTGGATCCGTGTTTTTTATGCAGCCCCAGAGGCCCAGCTTTGTCTGAATGGAGCACTTACTGCCTTTTGTTCCCCTTACTTTTTGTACTCACCCTGGAACCCTTGGCTATTAAAATTTGTGGCTCTGCTGTTGCTTCAGGTATCTGTCTGAGAACCACAGACCAAAAAATATAACTTTTTGTTGATGATATATTGCTGTTTGGAGGGATCTGTTTACAGTGTTGCCTAAGTCTCAAGATTAATTATGATAAATTGGAGTTCCTGAGTTGTGGCCCTGCTGGAGCTAATTTCTTAGATTCATTTTTAATTTACTACTTTGTAGCTTGATTGCATACCCCCTAGCACTTGTCAAATCCAAAACTGCGAGGTCAGTCCATGTTGCTCACTTCTACAAGCAGGAGGATAACTCTATATCTGTCTTGCTAAATAATGGTTAATGGACCAGATGGCTAGAAATCTATCCAAATGTTTTCTAAACTCAGCTATATTACAAGCCTTGACCATATTTTTCTGGCTGTATTCCCAATTATGCATACAGTGAAATACCTGCATATCTCTGGGGCCATTAAGGCCAAATATTTTGCTCTTTATATATAAGAACTGTATTATAAATCTCAGTATGAAAGGGTGGATTATGCTCTTCTGCATGCAAATCTTTTCCTGGGCCGTTGGAATAAAATCAGTATATTTGCAATGAGAATCGAAACCAATTCAGAAATAGAACAATAGTAATCCAGAGATACAGTATAACTGACATTTTTCCTTTTCAATTTGAAGAGTAAAATTTGTTCTTTGTTCAACTGAACACCAATAACAAAAAGTGAAAATTGATTATTAAAAAAAAGTACTTCCTGATATCTGCTAATGTGCAGACAGCAAAAGGATAGCCTAAGTGGGGGAAGGAGGGAGGGCATACAAAGACAACATGATTGATATATAAATTACCAGTCATTAATTAAGAGAATCCCTGCTGGACAGTTTTTGAGCCTTTGGCAAAACTGTTGAAGGGAGAGAGAATTCAGAGAGGAGTAAGAACATGATCACAAGCAGTCTTAGTGTGAAGACATATTACAGCAGCCAGAAAAACCACATAACACATGAGGAAGTTTAATTTCTTACAGCCATCTGTAAAATCACCAAAGGTTAAAGATTCTCAAATTAAGATTCATTTAACAAGGCACAAAAAAAAAATCAGAGTACTTATTAAAAAGCATTGGCATGCATTCTTTCTTTGACTTCGCTCATGCCTTTTCAGTGATAGCTCAAGGCAAATTACGATGAGGTACAGTAAGTATTCCCCTGACACCAGAGACCCTCCAAGTTAAAGGCTAAGTTTACTGAAGTGCATTATCGGGTTAGCATGTGCTAAAACAATTAAAGTGTGTTAATAGTAAATAGGTCCCATTGTATAAAATGGAACCTGAAGACAAATAATGCCCATCAATCCAGCAATAGCATACAGTAAATCTAGCCCTAAAACAATGAAGGGTGAAGTGACTTACCCAAGATCACAAGAAGCATCAGTAGAAGTGGGATATGAATCCTAGCTTCTGTGGGTTCTAACTAGGAGGCTACTCCACTCCCATGCTAAAAGGAAGTTACTGTATTGAAGTTTTTGGAGGAGAGCAGAAACGTTTGGTGCTAAATAGTATTTTATCTACGTAAAACTACTACTACTTACAATATGTGTAATGCTTCTGGATGTAGGTAGTGCAGTATAGATACATAAATGAGAAACAACCCTACACAATGGAGCTTACAACCTAGCTGAGATACATGGAGGGAGGGGTATTTTTGAAAGAACGTTGAAGCCAGAATTTGGACATACTGCTCATAATGTCACAAAAAACCCGTCCATCTCACAGCCATTTTCAAACAGTAAAAATGTTGTGAGTTTCTGTTTGAAAATATGTAAGAAGGATGTTGTGCTGAAACCATCCAAAATGAACAGCCATTTTCCAAAACGAAACATCCAAAATATAAATGCCAAACAACTGGCTAAAAACGTCTGCCTGGCATCATTTCTACAAAAATGATGACACAGATGTCCCTGCAGAGTGGAGGTCTAGCCTAGGGGTCAATGCAGTGTACTTTAAACAATGGAGCCGAGGTACCATAGGCGCTGACTCCGTGGGTGCTGTGGGTGCTTGAGCACCCCCAATATTTCACCCACTGGAAGTTCCCTTCGCCAGCCCAGAATTTTAAAAGTCCCTCCCTCCCTCCCTCCCTTTGAGTTCCGGGCCCCCTCCCTCCGAATTTTAAAAGCCATCTTACCTCGTCGGGGTTACGGCGGCAGTAGCAATGAAAAGTGTGCAGGCTCGGCACTTCAGCCTTCCCTTCTCTCAACTCTGGTCCCACCCCTGCAGAAACAGGAAATGAGGGCAGGACCAGAGCTGAGAGAGAGAGAAGGGAAGGCTGAAGCACCGAGCCTGCACGCTTTTCACTGCTGCTGCCGCTGTAACCCCAACGAGGTAAGATGACTTTTAAAATTTGGAGGGAGGGGGCCCGGAACTTGAAGGGAGAGAGGAGGGACAGCCCTGGAACTTGGAGGGACCCTGGAACTTGGAGAGAGGGAGGGAGAACCTGGGAGAGGGGGCAGGGAGACCCTGGAACTCAGAGAAAGGGTGGAAGACCCTGGAACTCAAAGGGAGGGAAGGAGGGAAAGGAGAGAGAGAGGGGAGGGAGGGAGGGAGGCCTGGAACTGGGAGGGAGGGAGAGAGGGAGGGGGGCTGGAACTGGGAGGGAGGGAAGAGGGGCCTGGAACTCAGAGGGAGGGGGAGGGGGAAAGGTGGGAGAGAGGGGGGAATACACCACCTGTAAAAAAAAAAAATTTCAGCACCTCCAATCATTTTGAAAAGTTGGCTCCAATGCCAGGTACAAATCCCATTTTAACTCCATTATATATTATTATGAACCCTCCAGAAACAGATTAAAAACCTACTACACCACTACAATAGCCATCATGGTTGCAGGTGTCTTATAAATTCAGGTACAGTAGGAATTTCTATGTTTCAGGACAGCGCACACATTTGTACAGAAATAAAAGAGTATACAGGTTTTTCTACCTTTGATCTGCCACAGGGAGGTGGAAAAGTGCCAAGAGAGCAGCTGGGAAAGGGAAGGAAGAACTGATAGAGGGGCAGAGGAAAGGTAGGGAGAGCTAAAGGTGAGGCAGAGAACTGAGGTAGTAGAACAGGAGATGATAGAGGGGCTGTGAGAGCAATGAGGAGCTGAGAGAAGGGCAGAGGAAGGGAAGGAACGGCTAAGAGGGGGCAGAACACCTGTGAAAGGGGTGACAGAGATGCTGGCACAACAGCTGAGAAAGAGGAGCTGGGGGGGGGGGGCTAGTTATAAAAGGGAGAACTGACTATGAGATATAATACTGATGTGAGGGTCTGAGGTGAAAGAAAGACTCCTGGCTGATACTGGAGGAAAAGAACTGAGGGGTAACCCATAGAGAAGAGGCTGATAAGGGAGAGAGAGAAGAAGAGGCATAGGTTGCAAGACTTGGGTTGTAAGATGGAGAAGGAGCTGATGGAAATGCAAGCTGTGCTATAAAGAAAAGCAGATGAAGACTAGGAGAGGAATGGTGTGGGACAGAGAGAAGATAGGCTAAGACAAGGAGCTAAGAGAAGAGAGAGGATCATGGTGATGGGAAGAAGCACTAAGGGGAGGAGAAAGGGATGGGAGAGGCAGAAGAGGTGTGTCTAGGAGGAGGTGAAAGATGGTAATAAGTTGTGGAGAGACAGCCTGCATATGAAACAGATAGGTATATGCATGGAAGAAAAAAGGCAATGCTTTATGTTCTTAATGTTAAAGAAATTAAAAGATGGAAGGAAAGAGGAACCAGAGACAAAATGAAGAGAAAGCCTAGAACAAGCAAAGAAAAAGGATAGATTTAAATTACAAATATTTATCAGCTGCCCCCAGTTAGCACTGGCTAAGAGACAGAATTTTATAGGGCTGGGAAATTGTGAGCACGACATAATTTGTAGAAAAAAGGAAATGGCATTGTAGAGCCAGAGGATGGGGTAGGCAAGGGACAGGAGCAAATAGGGGCTGGATTGCCTGTTCTCTGCTTTGTTTTACTTTCACCTCCTCCCTACCTCTTCTGAAAAGAGGTGGCAGAACTGTGTCTCTTGGCTGTACCCCTAGAAATTAAACCGTGGTTGAGGGAGAGGGGTAGCTGGTTGTAAATAAGGTATTTTACTGGAAGAATGGGCTGAAGGGATGGGAGGGGAGGAGAGAGTGTAATGGTGTGTAATATGAACTAAAAATCTCCCTGCTGTGCCTTGGCAACTCTGATACTGAGAAGGACTATGGGCAGGGATGGAATTGAGAAGGAATGGAGAGTAACATTGTTCCCCTTCCTCACAAAAATAAAAAGATATCCCACAGGAGGCAGAAGTGGTGGGCCTAGTGAGTGCACTGAGTTGTGTGAGTCCAAGGATGTGGCACAGTGTCAGCAGCAGTAAAAAGAAGTGACAGGTGACCATAGGTTGAGTTTGGAGGAAGGGAGCAAGAAAGGGGTGCTCCTTGGCTTCCCTCCTTGGCAGGGGCGTAGCCAGACACCCAATTTTGGGTGGGCCTGGGCCCCAAGATGGGTGGGCAGAAGAACCACGCCTCATCCCACAGATGATGTGGTCTCTCCTCTCACCTGCATGCCATATGGTCTCTCAAATATCCTCCCTTTCCCACATACCTTTAAAATAGCAGATTTTCACCGGCAACGGGCAGCAACTAATACACACTGCTGATGTTGGCTCCTGATGCAAGGGTCGCCAGGGTCGCTTTACTCATACTACCCCTCTCCTCAAGACCTCACTGGCTCCCTATCCGTTTTCGCATCCTATTCAAACTTCTTCTACTAACCTATAATGTACTCACTCTGCTGCTCCCCAGTATCTCTCCACACTCGTCCTTCCCTACACCCCTTCCCGTGCACTCCGCTCCATGGATAAATCCTTCTATCTGTTCCCTTCTCCACTACTGCCAACTCCAGACTTCGCGCCTTCTGTCTCGCTGCACCCTACGCCTGGAATAAACTTCCTGAGCCCCTACGTCTTGCCCCATCCTTGGCCACCTTTAAATCTAGACTGAAAGCCCACCTCTTTAACATTGCTTTTGACTCGTAACCACTTGTAACCACTCGCCTCCACCTACCCTCCTCTCTTCCTTCCCGTTCACATTAATTGATTTGATTTGCTTACTTTATTTATTTTTTGTCTATTAGATTGTAAGCTCTTTGAGCAGGGACTGTCTTTCTTCTATGTTTGTGCAGCGCTGCGTATGCCTTGTAGCACTATAGAAATGCTAAATAGTAGTAGTAGTACTTCCACTTAGGCTGTGGGGCCGGTGCGAGCAGTATGCATCAGTCACTGCTCACTGTAGGCGAAGATCTGCTATTTACAAGGTATGCAGGAGGGACAGTTGTTGTGAGTTTTCGGCTGGTGGGGCTTGGGGATCCCTGCCAGCCACATTATAGCTATGCTGGTACTGGGTGGGCCTGAGCCCAAAGTGGGTGGGCCTGGGCCCACCCAAGCCACCCTTGGCTACGCCACTGCTCCTTGGTTACTGCTGCTGGAGATACACCTATACCATGCTTTCTCTGGAGGGAAAAATCAACCTTTTGTTGTTGTTTTTAAAGTCAGAATATGACAAAAAGAAAAGCTATATGGAACAATCTGTATTCTTTTCTTCTTCTTTTCTTCCTATCAGACAATTTAAAAATACCAATTGTATCCTGTTTTTATACACTACAGAAAGTTTCCCTTGGATTTCCATGACCAATGAAAGTTATCCCTCAGTGGATGGCAGTCCTTGCCTTTTAAATGATGCTTTGATTTAACCTTATGTTTTCTTAACATTCAGACTCTCTCTTTTATTCTAACTAATGCTTGTTTTACTTTCATACATAATATTGTTACTTGTCATATGCCACTCAAATTCTACATGCAGGAATGTGTCACTGTTTAATCCCTTTGTTTTAGCTTCGACTTCACCCCCCCCCCCCCCTCTTCACTGTTGCTAAATAAAGTTTTCACCATTTTTTCTCTAAGTAATTTCTCCTGCTAAGACACCCAACTTGTCTTCTTCAAAAGGTAATTTTGTTTCTCTTTAGAACTTGTTTCTCTCTGATCGGCCATTCCGATGAAAGCAATCTCCTGTTTTTTAATGAGCTCTCAGAAACTCACCAGTGCAGCTATATTCTCGCTGCCTCCATGGCACAAGAACAATCTACTCTTTTAAAAAAGAATGCAATCAGTCAATAGAGTCCAACAGCTAAGATATCACAAATGCATTCTAAAAATGGAAATGAGAACGCAGACCATCAGTGTTATACAGTATTAATAGTCAAGACCTTGCTGCACTGTGTAACATCTATGGAGAAGTAGAAGCAGTGCATTTTTTTCTAGCAAAATAAGTGCCGGTACTCAAATGCTGGGCCACCCTTCACGGGTGGTGTGATCATTGAGAGACCCACCCCACAGTAGCCAGGCCCCCTGCAACCTATGACAAGGCAGAATTGTTGTGTAGAGCCTGAGCTCTTTCATTAAAACTTGAGGACCACGGGTCAATGTTAGCAGGCAATGGAAAAGGTGCCGGTACTCAGCACCCCCAAGTACCCCCTCAAAAAAAGCCCTGAATAGAAGAGTAGCCTAGTGGTTTTAGTAGACAACTGGGAAGCCAGGGTTCATAGCCAGCTGCGATCTTGGCCGGTCAGGCACTTATCTGGTTATGTACTTAACTGGTCATGTTAAAAAACGGTCAAGCTAGAGTTCATAAGAAAAAATTATAAATGTGAACCAGGACATTATATAATCTGAAAAAAATTGCATATTTAAACATCTTAATAAATATATAATAAAAATTCTATAAAATAATATGAACTAATAAACTGACTAAATAAATAGTCTTCAATAAACTAGCGTGAGGGCATCCAGTGAACAAATACAACAGAATAAATATGGACACTACAACTGAACACACTGCAAATAAAATGGAAAGAGAGTGTAGGTGTTGAAAACATTGTATACTCTTACAAAAATATGATTAAGCTCTGACTCAGAATTAAGGCCATGTGGTGACAAAAGACCTCATGTGGAAATGCACCTTTGTTCTTCTCTCAGAAGAAGTTGTCTATGTCCATTTTTAATTCAATAACATATGTATGTGTTTCCACATATCATTTATTAATATTTTACAATGTATGTTATTTTAAATATGTTCACATTTATTCATTGATATTTATTTTGTTTTGTGTAATTTTGATTGTAACCCCTGAGGCAGGAGGCTGCATCTTCCAAAACACGGCCCATTTTGGGTCTACATCCTGGTGCTTTTATTAAAGAACTTTTAAGACTCATCTCCCTGGTTGGTCATCATTTATGTCATCCTCTACTTTCCTTTGGTTCCTGTTAGAACAAGGGCCTGCAGAATTTACACATTGATCAAACAAAGATAGAGACGCCAGTGCAGAGCTGCTGTGCCCAGTCTGGAGGCCATTTTGTAACATAGGTGCTAACATTTATGTACATGTTACATGTGTAAATGTTTAGAATTCTAGCATATGTGCATGAATGTGCACATACACACCAATATTCTGTCTAAGCACTGTTCTGTAAATATGCACATATCCTGGTTGGTGCTTACATTTGCAAGGGGGTGTACCATAGGCACATATGAAGGACTCCTAGTTACGCAAATGGGGGGAATTCTATACATAGCGTTGAAAGTTAGAGCTGAGCTCCTATTTTACAATGGGCACCCTACCTTTATAGATTACTGGCGTAGCACTCAGGTGAAGCCTAACTTTGGTGCCGGACTTAGGCCTACAGATGTAAGGCTGGAGCCCAAAGCTAGGTGCGGATCGTCACTCTTCCATAACTTTGGCCCTAGCTTTTTGGGAGCACCCATGACCTGCCTATGCCCCTCCCATGGCCACATCTTCTTTTGGGTTATGCGCGGGAAAAGTTAGGCGCCAAATTATAGAATAGCATGCAGCGGAGATCTGTGCACAATTTCAATCAAACACTGGCACCCGTTAAGGGTCCGATTTTATATATGACACCTAAAATTAATGCATGCTAGGCAATTGCGCCTAAATGAATTCTAAATACCACACGTACATCTATGCACTGTATTTACAATACACATAGGCGTAGTTCATACGACTGAATTTACACACGTCTATTTACGCCAAGGAAAAGCTGGTGTAAATCTCTGCACATAGATTTACGTGCACTGGCCCATATTTTATAACAGCGCGTGTAGATTTTGGAACGCCCCCAAAAAATGCCCATTTCCACACCCCTAAGCATGCCCCCTTTTGCCTATGCACATTAGAATTTAGGCACAGTACATTACAGAATACGTTTAGCAATGTACATGTGTAAATTATAATTTCTGCCAATTAGTGCTCATTATTGCTTGTTAAGAGCTGTAACAGCACTTAGCTTGTTAAAACAATCTACGAGCATAGTTATAAAATACGCCTAGATTTACACACGGAACTCTAGGCGCACTATATAGAATCTGGGGGGGGGGGGGTGCCCAATCGGTGCCCATTTCCTTATTAAGTTGCGTGCGTATCCTAAGATCCTTGTGCAAATTCTGACACCCATCTTTGGGTGACCTATGTAGAATCCAGGGATAATTTCTAGAATACTGTAAGCTCTGCATGTATCTTTGGTACTTATTGTAGCTTCTGAGCATTTACACCAGCTCTATGGTTGGCATAAGTGCTGGCACCTAAATGCTACATGAATATAAAGCTGGCTATATTAGCATTTTCTCACATGGACCAAATTGCCAGAGGAGCTCCACATGGAGGTATATGCATTTTAGGAATAACTTGACAGGGTACTTGACAGGCTATTTGTTTCCTCCAGAAGGCAGCTAAGGTTTTATTAATACTATGTTTAATGGGTAATTGATTAGGCTGGTTTTTAAATCTTGTATGAGATTTTATTTATTTATTATATTTGTACCTCGCGCTTTCCCACATAAAGCAGACTCAGTGCGACTTACATTGTAAAAGAAAGTATCTTGCATGGTAGAAAATAAAGCAAAACAAGAAAATGTAGGAAGAGTATTATAAACTGTGATGATCATAACTACTTACATAGTGAAAAAGCATTACAAAGGACATGTGAAAAGAATATTAAGAACTGAGAAAAAAAAAACACAGTGGCAACAGTGCCCAGGAATATATGAGTTGGGATAGGGAAGGTAGACAAGGATAGGATAGGTAAAAGGGAAGGAGATTGGGAGGGAAATGGTAAAAGGATGGAGGGGAGAAGATAAGGGATTGAGTATAAGGGGATTTGAGGATAAGGTCAAATGTATCATTGGGGTCCAAAGTTAGTGTCGATGTGTTTCCTGATTAGTTGTGAACCCTTTGAATGGATTTATTCCAAGAACAAGGTATCTAAATTCATACAAATGAATAGATGGAGCAGAAGCATTGCACTTAAGTGGAAGAATAATAGCCAGCAATATTCAGCCGCTATCCATCCAGAGACACACTCACTGCTGCATACCTATATTCAGCACTGCAGCTTCAACAAAGATTGGCGCTGAATCTAAGTGGAATATTTAAATGCTACAGCCTGTATTTAAAAAAACAATGCCAAACACCACTTTTGAATATTGACCCTTTTATATTTTCCACAGCAGAGGAGAAAATGTATTTCAGTTTCTCCAGTGTTGCATTGTATAAAGTTTGACTACCTAGAGTTTATATTTCAGTTTTTCTGTGCTTAGCTCTATTCCTAATCTGTGACTTACAACTCGACTTCTTAGACTGTACGTTAACATGTGTTAGGTACAATTAATATTCAGAATGTGTTCAAAATGCACATTTCCACATTACTGAAACCGAAGCAAAACCAGGCACAATCTGCACTAAAGATTAATGAGCCACATCACATGAAAGGTGGTTCAGTAATACTCAAATGGACTAACTTGGATTGTGATAAATATTGTGATGTTTCTTAAACTGTGACAGTTAACTAGAGTTCCAAGGTGTTAGGTAATTTGCATTGAAAACCTTGCCAGGCTAACCTGCTTACTGATGCTCTCAGTTCTCCCCACCCCCACTGATTGTTTAAGAGGCTTGAAGCTCTGCTTTGTAAACCTGCTGCTATCGCATTTCGAAAATGGCTACAAGACTTCAAGTGGTGGCCTCGTGAGAAGTCTCGTGAGGCCGCCGCTTGAAATCTCAGCAGCCATTTTCAAGAAGCAGTGGCAGCAGGCATGTCAGCAGCAGCAGGCAGGAAACAGTGGGGTTCTTTCCTGCCCAAAGAGGCCACTAGACCACCAGGGTGCATTGTGGTAGGTTCAGGGGGGGACAGCCTGCCCACCCGCTAACCAGCCAACCCGCCAGCCCATGAACCCAGACAAATGGGCAGGCTGGAAAAAACTGCCCAGACCCCTGAACTTCCCCTAAAAAGGAGGACAAGTCCAGGGCAATCCGGACGTATGGTAACCCTAAGCTTGGAGAGTGCCTATTCTATGACAGCATCTGAGTGTGCTGACTATGTTCTAGTATACTAGCATAATCCTCAATTTCTGTGCCCAAATTTATAGCACATATAACCTATAGCATTCTATAAATTACATGCCCCTCCCATACTCTGCTCATGTGTACGGCCCCCTTGCAGTTACATGCTTAGCATCTCAATTATTGGCACCTCTGATGTGTGCAATCAGTTCTAACTTTAAATACCAAGTTACAGAATGAGGAGGACAGAGTAATATGAGTTACATAGAAAAATTGTCAGGTCCTGATTTGCAGTAGGAAGTGTTATTGTATGCCATAAATGATGCTTTTATAAAGTAATCTCTAAAGCAGCAGTATCTCAGCCAAAGTCAGTGGAAACAGATTTCACCTTTATCTTGTTCCACTGCACTGTTAATTGCCTGCAAAATGATCACAATATCATGTATAATGTACATAAACTTACTGCTGTAACTACAAGGTAATCGACTACTGATACACTGTAAACTGTGGTGAATCCATTTAGGCGATACAGTGGTATATAAACAATAATTGGCATTGACATTGGCATTGACTGCCATAACAGAGATGTCATTTTGCAGTAGTGAAGTTGGGCTTTTGCTTTAGCGTGTGTCTTGACTGCAGCACACAGTTTCCTAGAGCAACAGCCCAAATCTGTTCCAACAGTGGATCAGAGTGATTAGAATACAGGGGCTTGAATCAAACCAAACAGAATAAACCAGTGCCTACCTGCAGTGAAGCTTATGTTTTACTGAACGAGCTCATCACAGCATGGTAAGGCCAACAGAAGAGTTACTGCACTTCTCAATGGATTCATTGGCGTGCTGGTCAAAACACTACATTCTCCATTTTCAACATACTGATTAATTAAAGCCCTGGACTTATGGCTTTTTATTATTGTTTGCCAGACTTTGGATTTGTAAGTCCACATTCTTATGAAGATGTTCAGTAGCAATGTATAAGATGGTTTTGATGGAAGATGTGTCGGGTTCTTGAGTCTGACTGGGTAGGTTTCTGCAACAATGAGGTAATTATTGTTGCAACGGAGCATACCATCGGTTCAGCACTTTCAGCTAATTGAAACTCATCATCAGGCCTTATCAATTGCAGGGCCAGTGTTACAGAATTCTCTTCCTGAGGCAGGGTTGAAACAGATTTGCTATCCTTTAGGAAGAAGGTGAAGTATACTTCTTCCAAGTTGCATTTGATCTTGGTTGATACATTATCAGGCTTATTTTCGAAAGAGAAGGGCACCCATCTTTTGACACAAATCAGGAGATGGCATCCTTCTCTCAGGGTTGCCCAAATTGCATAATCAAAAGCCGATTTTGGGCATCCCCAACTACTTCCCGTCGCGGGGATGACCAAAGTTCACAGGGGCGTGTCAGAGGCATAGCAAAGGCGGGACTGGGGCGTGCCTAACAGATGGGCGTCCTCGAGTGATAATGGAAAAAAGAAGGGCGTCCCTGACGAGCACTTGGCCGACTTTACTTGGTCCATTTTTTCTTACGACCAAGCCTCAAAAGGTGCGCGAACTGACCAGATGACCACCGGAGGGAATCAGGGATGACCTCCCCTTACTCCCCCAGTGGTGACTAACCCCCTCCCACCCTGAAAAAAACAATTAAAAATTTTTTTTGCCAGCCTGAAATGTCATACTCGGGTCCATCGCAGCAGTGTGCAGGTCCCTGGGAGGGGAGGTATGTGTGTGTCAGCGGAGGCATAGCGAAGGCATGGATGTCCTTCTTTCAAACATTTTGGACATCCTGAACTGCCCCCCTCCCCCCCACACACACAGGGACGGACAAATTTCTCTTGCCAGTTTGACATTTGGGTGGGGCACAAAAACCACTGGGGGATTAAGAGGGCAACCCCCTCAATCAATCCAGTGGAATACTGCTGAATAGCAGCTGTTTATCAAATCCTAGACATGCTTCTTTGCAGGTGTAACTCCCACATCAATCTTTTAGGAAATAGACATTTAGTCACCCTCTGAAATGAGGAACAAACATCTATAAACTTTACATGCCCTTGTTCTGTCAAAACACATCCAGACCACACACCTTGCTATTTGCATGCACATGGGTTTGATACGTGCACATCCAGACGTAGATGTTTATGCATGATATATGGTTAAGAACCAGTTTATGCACATAAAATAATATGAATAGGGCTAGCAAAATGAGAGTCATATTTGACTGTATATATTTAACTGCCTATATGAGACTTGCATGATGGCAAATTGCCAACCAGTCTTTAATTATAAATGACTCTAACCTGCTTGGAGTGGTGGATGTGTCTCTGGCTGTTTTGTTGGGCAGACTGGATATACCATGAAGCAGTGGCGTAGCTAGGTTGGGCGCCTGGGGAGTGGCTGCTCCCCCAAATGGAGTTCTGCCAGTGCCTATTTTTCTCATCGTGTTTCATTGAAAATGTGTGCCAATCCTGGTCCTCCACATCAGCTCTTATCCTATTTGTGCAGGTCACACCATGATATCTCCAATCTAATTTCTGTTCCTCTCCTCCCCCCTCCTTCCCTGCCTTTCTCTTGCGCTCTGTGGAATGCCCGCTCTGTCTGTAACAAACTTTCTACATCCATGACCTCTTTATCTCTCGTTCTCTCCATCTGCTTGCCCTAACTGAAACTTGGCTTTACCCTGAAGACTCTGCTTCAATTGCGGCCCTATGCCATGGAGGTTATCTTTTCTCCCATACTCCTCGCCCGGTTGGCCACGGAGGTGGTGTCGGGCTACTACTTTCACCCTCTTGTAGATTTCAACCTCTTCTACCTCAGTCTCACTGTTTTTCTTCCTTCGAAGTCCACTCCATCTATCTATTTGCTCCTCTGCCTCTCCAGTAGCAGTCATTTTTCAACCCCCTGATAAGTCCCTTTCTCCTTCTCACTGACTTTGATGCTTGGCTTTCCTTCTTTCTTGAACCTTCATCTCCTCCCTCATTCTTGGGATTTTAACATTCATGCTAATGATCCCTCTGACTCTTATGCTTCGCAGTTCTTGCTTTAACATCCTCCTTTCATCTTCACTGTGCGCCACTGACCCCACTCACCCAGAACGTGCCAAAGTTCTTGATCTTATCCTCCCTCAAACTGCTCACCTCTCCAGTTTCTGTGCCTTAATTCGTCCCCTCCTGACCATCATCTGATAACTTCACACTTAAACACCCTCCCCAGTCCGTCCAATCTTAACCAATACATTTAGGAATCTCCGGCTATTGACCCTTCTACTCTGTCCTCCAATGCTTCAATCTCTTCTCTACCACTATGTATCCAAGTTGTCAAAGGGCTGTCTCTTCCTATAATCTATACTCCTCTGCTCTGGATACTCTCGCTCCTCTCATTCCCCGTTCTGTAAAAACGTACCAAACCCCAACCTTGGCTGACCTCTAGAATCCGCTACCTACGTTCCTATGCCTGCTCTGCCGACCGCCTTTGGCTGAAATCCCGTGCCATGCTGACTTCATACATTTCAAATTCTTGCTGACTCCTTCCAGTCTGCTCTTTTACTTGCCAAACAGGACTATTACATCCAGTTGACTAATTCTCTTGGCTCAAACCCTCGTCATCTCTTTGCCACACTGAACTCTTTCCTCAAAGTGTCTTCACCTCCAACCCCCTTCACTCTCCCCCACAGACTCTGGCTGAGTTCTTTCATGATAAGGTCACAAGATTAAACTTGAATCTCAACCAGGTCACCTCCACCTCTTCTTCCTTAGTCCATTCTCTCAACCCTCCAACCCCTGCCTCCTTTCTCCTTTTCTGAAATCACTGAAGAGGAAATTACACATCTTCTTTCCTGTTGGAACTTAACTACCTGTTCCTCTGATCCTATTCCCACCCATCTACTTAACACTATTTCTCCTACTGTCATCCCGTTTATCTGCATATCCTCAATCTTCACTGTCCACTGCAACGGTTCCTGATGCCTTCAATACATGCCGTAGTCACACCACTCCTTAAAAAACCTTCATTGGACCCTACCTGTCATTCCAACTATCGCCCCATCTCCCTCCTCCCTTTCCTATCCAAGATACTTGAACGTGCTGTTCACCGCCGTTGCCTTGACTTTCTTGCATCTCAAGCTATTTGATCCACTTCAATCTGGCTTTTGCCCCCTTCATTCAACTGAAACGACACATGCTAAAGTTTTCCAATGATCTGTTCCTAGCCAGATCCAAAGGTCTCTATTCTATCCTCATCCTTCTTGATCTATCTGCTGCTTTGACACGGTTGATCACAACCTACTCCTTGATACGTTGTGCTCACTTGGATTTCAGGGTTCTGTTCTTTCCTGGTTTTCTTCTTATCTCTCCCAGCGTACCTTTAGTGTATACTCTAGTGGATCCTCTTCTACTTCTATCCCACTGTCAGTTGGTGTACCTCAGGGATCTGTCCTGGGACCTCTTCTCTTCTCCATCTATACTTCTTCCCTTGGTACTCTGATCTCATCCCATGGTTTTCAGTATCATCTTTACGCTGATGACTCCCAGATCTACCGCTCCACACCAGAAATCTCAGCAGGAATCCAGGCCAAAGTATCAGCCTGCCTGTCTGACATTGCTGCCTGGATATCTCAGCGCCATCTGAAACTAAACATGACCAAGACTGAGCTTCTTATCTTTCCCCCTAAACCAACCTCTCCTCCTCCCCCATTCTCTATTTCTGTGGATAACACTCTCATTCTTCCTATCTCATCAGCTCGTAACCTTGGGGTCATCTTCGAGTCCTTCCTCTCCTTCTCTGCACATATTCAACAGACTGCTAAAACCTGTCGTTCTTTATAATATCAGCAAAATTCGCCCTTTCCTTTCTGAGCACACTACAGAACCCTCATCCACGCTCTTATCACCTCTCGCTTAGACTATTGCAACTTGCTTCTCATAGGTCTCCCACTTAGCCATCTCTCTCCTCTTCAATCTGTTTCAAAATTCTGCTGCATGACTAATATTCCGCCAGGGTCGTTATGCTCATATTAGCCCTCTCCTCAAGTCACTTCACTGGCTTCCTATCTGTTTCCGCATACAGTTCAAAATCCTCTTATTGACCTATAAGTGCATCACTCTGCAGTTCCTCAGTACCTCTCCACTCTCATCTCTCCCTACATCCTCCCCGGGAACTCTGTTCACTGGGTAAATCTCTCTTATCTGCACCCTTCTCCTCCACTGCTAACTCAGGACTCCGTTCCTTTATCTTGCGGCACCATATGCCTGGAATAGACTTCCTGAGCCGGTACATCAAGCTCCATCTCTTACCGTCTTCAAATCTAAGCTAAAAGCCCACCTTTTTGATGCTGCTTTTAACTCCTAACCCTTGCTCACTTGTTCAGAACCCTTATTTTATCATCCTCACTTTAATATTCCCTTTCTCTTGTTTGTCCTGTTTGTGTGTCCTAATTAGATGTAAGCTCTGTCGAGCAGGGACTGTCTCTTCATGTTCAAGTGTACAGCGCTGCATCCATCTAGTAGCGCTATAAAAATGATAAGTAGTAGTAAGTCCGCTCTCGCACCGCTTTCGCTCCCCCGCGCCGTCAACCTGCTTCCGCTTCTGCCATGAAGATCTTTATCTGCCATCGTTCACTATATACTATATGAAAAGCATGTTCAAATTTTGTTAAATGAAATGAATGTAAGTGTTCAAGTGAGCCATCCTGCCCTTAATAAGGCAGCAGGATCCCTAACACATAGGCTCTGGGGTTGCCATGCAGTGATGGAAATCTTGCTCTTGCGCAATAGCTCGGAAAATGCAAAACCTACGTTTGTAAAAACTCTAAATGTTGCTATTTCTAGAGGCTGTGCCAGAGATATGTAGCTTGCTCTGATGTTTAAGAAGGAGCTGAGATTCTTAGTTGACATGGCAACATGATGCAACATTTACCAACGTCACCTTGGATACATTATTCCACTCCACCAGCTGCTAAATAAAAACCTCTAAAGAGGCAAGCTGAAGATGCCAAGAGTGGTTTGAAGATAAACTGGGAGTGGAGCACTGGGGATCCATGGAGTGGAAGTCAGAAGTCAGCGGTATGTCTATGCCCTTAATCAGTCGTGCAGTGCAAGGACTGTGAGAGGCATCTAGAGGCTGCTTCAACTAAGGAGTCTTCCCTGATGCCAAGGCAGACATCCAGGGAGGAAAGGGAAGAAAGAGACAGAGGTCAGGTTCACATACACTGTATACTTACTTCTGCATCTGAATTCAAGAAAGCTTGGGACAAATACATAGGATCTCTAAGGGAGAGGAAGGGATAGTAGATGGTAGGGACTTGCAGACTGAACAGGCCATATGGTTTTTGTCTGTCTTCATTTTTCTCCATTTCTATGTAAATCTTGTGTTTATGCTGTGCACGATGTATGTGTGTTTTGTATTTTTGTCTCTGCTGAGTCCAGCAACTCTCTCTGTGGTTAATGTTAACTGTGCTGCGTGAGTTTTACATATTGGGGATAATTTTCTGAAAGAGTTTTCATGCATAGATGCATGTATAGGCATGTAAAATTACCCCATGCATGCAACGACAAGTAGGCGAGTGTAAGTGTGGTCAGGGGGAGGAGCAAGAGAGAAATTGCATAGAGAATTACATACATATCTACATGCGTGCTTGGGCCATGCACCAGAGGCTTAGCCAGGTTTTGATCTCGGGGGAGCAGACTTGGTGTCAGCTAGACAGCAGTGTCTGTGTTGTTGCTCAGGGGCTGTGGCGGGCAATGATTAATACAGGCTGTCTCTGTGCGTCCTGCCTACAAGGAAACAGTAAGTTGCATCAGTAGGCAGGACGCAGAAGAGGTCCCTGGACTGGACTGGCCAGAGCAAACAACCTGTCTTCTTAACTACAAAGTAAAAATATTAAAATCGTGACCATCACCTCATGAATAGCATACACATTCCTTCCATTGCTAGACACTTTGTTTAAATCAGATGGGCTTTTGTTTGTGTGGTGACTCTACAGGATGTGACGAACACTAGTCTTGAGTAATTTTTATTTTGGGAGACAAGGGGCACCAAAGACAGCCCTTGCCCCAGAGCCTACTTTCAAATAAGGCTAGACACTTTGTGAAATAAGACAAACCCCTGCAAAAAGACACCCAAAAGCTATACTGAAAACTTACCACACCGTAACAGCCCTAACCCACCTATGAAAAGATGGTGCTATATTACAGTGGGACCTAGAGAAGTGTTTCTGTAGGTGGTCATGGAGTACCGCCTTGCCAGTCAGGTTTTCTGGCTATCCAAAATAAATCTGCACGAAAAATATTTGCATGTAATGAAGGCAGTATGTGCAAATCAATATCACGCAAATTTATTGTGGCTATCCTGAAAACCTGACTGACAAAGGGGTTCTCTTTGGGGGAGTGACTGTTCCCCCTGAGACCCCCTCCCCCAGCTACACCACTGCCGTGCATGGAAACCACTGCTCCTGAGCTGGTGTAAATATACACAGCACACAACAATGGGAAGGAAGAAAACAATCTCCATAGAAAACCTAGGAAACAAAGACAAACAGTGGAGATAACCAAGGAGACCAAATGAAGTAAAAAAAATAAAGTTTTCCAGATCTTTGAACTCCTGATACAGGCAAAATGCCAAAATATGGCCTGTGTCGAGTTCCCTACTTCAAATAGCATCTTTTGAATAAAGACCCCTTTTCAGGATCGGGGCATCCTTATATTTTTGCATGATTTGGTCCCCTTGGTTATCTCCACTGTTTATAAACATATATGGCTACATTTTAGCTGCAGTGTCAGCAGAATGTGTGCTGATATTTTATAAAGACAGTTGTTACATACTCAGTGTTAAAGTTTTTATGTATCTATCTATATCTATCTAACTATCTATCTCTATCTATCTATCTATCTATCTATCTATCTATATATATATATATATATATATATATATATATATATATACACAGTGCACTCCATTTAAGTGCAAGTCGGATAAGTACATGCTCTGTTTAACTGCATGCCGTACTTCGGTCCCGTTTTTGGCGTCATCAATTTCTATGGGGACAAACTTTGGTTTAGCGCACCACTGATAAGTGCAAGATTCACTAATATGCATGGTTTAAGATCGCTCCTCTGCAGGAAAGACTCCGCATAAGCGCACGCGCGGAATATGGAAGCCGATTGGCGCATGACAAAGGGGCAGTAAATTTGAAATCTCGTTGGTTAAGTGCCACAGGCAGAAGAAGCAAAAGAATGTTGTTAGAGTGTACACTGGAGTCGTCGTCGTCGTGCAACTGCAAGACTTTACCACTGGCTGAACGAATAGAAGTTCTTAAAAAATTAGAAAACAAACAAAGTCAAGCATCTATTGCTATAGAATATGGTGTCAATCCCAGTCAAATTTCACGTGTCTTGAAGCAGAAGACCAGCTTCTGGAAGACTGGCAAAATACAAATCCACACTGGAAACAAAAACGGGCGGGAAAAGCTGAGGAGGTAGAAGATGCTCTTCTTCGGCGGTTTTCTCAAGTCAAGAGCAGACAGTTTCCTGTCAGTGGTCACTGCTTTTGGAGAAAGCTAATCAGCTAGCTGAAAGTCTTGGACTAACTGAATTCAAAGCCACTGTTGGATGGTTGGAAAGGTGGAAGGAGAGTAACAACATAAAATTCAAGAAACAGCATGGTGAAAAACAAGACGCTGATGACTTTGGTGCTGAAAATTGGGTTGTTTCAGTTCTGGATGGGAGTTAGAAGTTGGAACCCCTCGTCATTGGAAAGAGCAAACAACCCCGTTGCTTCAAGAATGTTAAGCGACTTCCTGTGTCATACGAGGCTAATGCAAATTCATGGATGACTGGGGAAATTTGGAAGCAGTGGCTAAAGAAGTTAGACACTAGAATGCGGGCACAAAAGTGTCAGATTTTGTTGCTTTGTGATAATTGTGCTGCACACAGCGATGATGTCAGGCTGTCTAACGTCAAGGTGGTCTTCCTGACACCAAACACTACCTCTCTGATCCAACCTACGGATCAGGGCATAATAGTCAATTTCAAAACAACATTATCGAGCTCTTGTTGCTATGTCATCTGATGAGCGTTATGGATGACCAGACTGGCAAGGATAAACGTGCTGTTGAACTGGCTCGTAATCTATCACTGTTGGATTCCCTACTTATGCAGAAAGAAGCCTAGAATCATGTTACACAGGCAACCATTGTCAACTGCTACAAGCGGGCAAGCTTTGTTAGGGATGTGGAGAAGAACGAAACAGATGCAGCTGTTGCAAACGCGTCAGATGAACAGACTATTGACATCCAGCCGGTGTTACTGAAGAGGAGTTTCATCACTACGTAGCTGTTGATTACGATCGACAAACAGCTGACAACAGCACTGATGTCCAGATATGCGCCTACAGGCAATGGCTGATGATGAAACAGATGATGAAATGAGGAGTGAGGCACATGCTGATGAAATTCAACACCTCCTGTCACTTTTGCAGGAGAGCTGGAGAGTCTCAACACTGTGCGGGCCTATCTGGAGGCCACTGGATGTCAGTGCTATGACAGTTTTTACCGGCTGGCAGACGTAGTCTGTGGAACTCACAGACACAAGAGTGTAGAGAGGACTATGACTGATTACTTCAAGTAAGCCTAACATCAGTTAACAGAGACTGTATACTGTACATATTATATGCTTATCAGATGTCAAGCTTCTTTGGGTCACAACGGTTAAGTGCACGCTCCGGTTAACTGCATGTATTTCTTTGGTCCCAGACCCTTGCACTTAAGTAGATTGCACTATATATATATGTATAGGGGTCTGTTTACTATTCTATGCTAGCGGCTGTCCTGGCGCTAATGGGACAGCCCGCTAGCATGGCTTTGTAAACAGGAGCCAAGCAATAAATAAATCTTCATTACATCAGACTTCTGTGGTGACTTGTTTCACAAGAGCTTCACTACTCTTGGCTCGCCTGCCTCCTCACAGTTCTTCAATTGCATTCTAATCATTGATATAGATGCAGACATTTTGCGAAAACATGCCACATGTCGGTGATCGGTTCTGTATAGTTCAAAAAATGGTAAGTTTATGATAAGTAATTTTTAAAGTATTAAAATTTTAAAAATGGTAAAAGTTTCTATATCAATGATTAAAATACAATGAAGACCTGTAAGGAGGCAGGCGTGCCAAGAGAAGTGAAGCTCTTGTGAAACGATTCACCACAGAGTCTGATGTAATGAAGATTTATTATATATATATATATACTATATATATAAGTATGTATGTATGTATAAAAAAATTAGCGCTGGGTATGTAGCAGTTGGCTTAATGTCTGAACCCCCCACTTTCTTAATGGACTGGCCCTTTAATCAGATATTTTTTAACGATACATAAGTGCCTACCAGGCCACCCCAATTTAGTTGACCTATTACAAAATTACCTTCTATGGGACAGGTTCACCAAACTGTGCTTAGTAATTTATTTGAATATATTATGTACATTCACATTGATGGCTATGGCATACTAAAAGCAGCCAGAGCCCTAAAAATCCCAGGCTAGCTGCTCAGCCTGGGTAAGGCAGGATTCGGGTGGGTCATGGGTGGAGATGGGTTATGGCAGGCTGTGAAGGGGTATATAGAACATTGCCCCTCACCCTTAAGAATGAACTCCCAGCTACTTTGAACCACCTTAAAACCCCCAGTCCTGCCTAGGGAGGAAGTGAGATGGGAGGGGTGGAGTTGAAAGGACAGGAACTATAAAAGGAAGGGCCAGAGTGGGGTTAAGAGGGCCCAAGGGTGGAAAAAGTCATCTTCAGCATATGCTTCAATACATACATCTAGCCACCATGACCTGGCTGAGGTAAGCCAACCTTTTCATTGGATATTTGACCTGCCCCATATTCATGGAGGCAGGGTGTATGTGTATATTTAATATGGGTATTATTTGTATTTAATTTCATTGTTTGTGTAATAGATAGCACTGTGTACTACAACTGCTTTTCTTATAGTTTGCAATTCCTGTGATTGACTCCTTCTGAGCTTTTCCTATTGCTTGTTAGCTCTGAGCTTGGGCCAGCCCTCCCTCTCTGCCCCATGCGGGCTGTGAGAGAGAGCCCAGTCTTCCTTGCATGCCTTGGTGATCAGCAGTTATTCTAGGGGCTGATCTCTCCTTAATCTACTGTAATTCCATCAAGATTTTCCAACATCTGCCCAAGTCATTTCCCATTTATTTTCTCTGAGTTTCTCCACCTTATTTTCCTTTGAGTGTTACAGCTTTTCCTCTTAGCTGGGCTAAGGTTCTGGTCAACTCCTTGCCTCTGGAGTGGCTAGGTACAGACTGTTTGCAGAAGGCAACAATTCTTTTCTAAGCAACTGAACCGTAAATTGGATTTTCTTTGTTTATTATTAGTACTACAATAAAGCAGGGCCACCGAGAGGGAGGGACAGGGGGCCAAATTTCCCGGGCCTCCTAGGGGGTGGCCTGGCACTGGGATCTCTCTCTCTCTCTCTCTCCTGCTCCTGACGGGACCTGAGTGATCGCATCCTGACAGGAGCAGGAGAGAGAAGGTTCCAGCGCCGGGCCCTCCTTGAAAGATGGGGAAGGCCCGGAGAAACAAACACTGCAGGTCTTCCTCCAGCGCTGCTCTTCTGTCCATTGCTTGCTGAGCAGCTGCTTTTTCTCTCAGGCGCACATGCTCAGTTTTGAAACCGAGCATGTCCTGAGAGAAAAAGCAGCCACAGGGGCAGACAATTGGCAGAGTGAAGAGTCAGTGCTGAAGGAAGACGCTTTCTGCTGGCGAGGCCTCGGGATCCTGCCAGCCAAGGTATTTGAATTAAGTGATTGGAAGGGGGGGGGGGGGGTCAGCAGCGACGATTGTGGGGGGGGGGGGGCGGCTCTGCCCCAGGCCCAGTTCAGTCTCTTGGCGGCACTGCAATAAAGATGATTTGCTTAAGAATTGAGAGTCTACTGGTAAAGCTTCCACTTGGGGATGGTTTATGCTGCCTGTTTAAGCCACACTGTACTTTGCCTCAAGTAGTATACTTGCCTAGAACAGTACAATATTTGTGAACCCGGGTCTGAGGCCTGGCTGGCCCAGAAAGAGTGAGAGAAACTTTACAGACTGTGTTTGGGGCACAGCAGACACAGGCCATCGACTGTGTTTTGGGGTCTTGTCAGCCATAAGCCTATGGCAAGATTTTTTCCTCTGAACTAAAGAGATTTTACTTTTTGTTTCTGACCCTGTGATAGTAACAGTGCTCAGGTTTAGTGAATAAAAGTATTACCTTATTTACACAACCTTGTCCAACTATATTAATTGGAAGCCTACCCTCTACCCTCGCTCACAGTATCACACTGGCACTGACAGCTAGTGCACAGGATGTTACTGCATGCTAGCTGTCACAGCTGCCGAAAGCATACTCCACTTAATGCCACCTATTAATTTAATTTGATGCAGAGTTTTATAACCCACCACTTTCAGTCACAGTCCATACAGAGTGAGGATACAAATGTAATACATGATACAATCTAAAATCCCCAGCCACTCCTCAAATTCCACCATTATGCTTTCCTTAATAAATATTCAGGGCAGCCATTGTTCAGTGCTCAAAACACCATCATGAGGACCTTTAATTGTATATAACTTCTGAAATGTAACCACTGCAGATTCTGTGACATTGGTTTAGAAGTGGTTCTCAACTTGTTTTGTCAGGACACACCTGACAGACGATGCTTCTATATGTGACACACTATACATGACCTCATGGACCACTTGCAATCATTTGACAAAAGTTCCTGGTAACCCCAGGTATAATCTGTTACAAAAATCCAAGGAGGGTATAATATATACCTGCATTACCAACATATACGTCTGTGGATCCAAAAATTGCACAATTCCATCTTGTTGTGGGGTCTCTAGAGCAAAGAAGGAAAAAGAAAGGACCCAGTAAGCCTTCCCCATCCAACAAGCCTGCTTCTGCAGTCTGAGAACAAGCAGAGGAAGGACTGTGTTGCTAATGGAGTGTGTAACGTGCACAGTCTTTTAGTTGTACTGAAGTGTGTCCCATGTGCTGAAGAAACATATAGCCACTGAAAAAGGCCTAGTAGAGTAATCTGTCCTCCTAGAGAAGGACCCAAGAGTGAGACATGAATGACTGGAGCCAGGTGGTTGCCACTGCATCATGGGGGTCTTTTACAAAGGTGCACTAGCGTTTTACGTGCGCTAACCATGTAGATACCTAAAATACTCCTATGGGTATCTACATGGTTAGCGTGCGCTAAAAATGCTAGCACGTGTTTGCAAAAGGGGTACCATATGCGTTCTTTCTTCAAGCATTCTGCCGTTCCATTCTTTGCTCTGGCTCACTGTTACCTCCTTGTATCTTACTTTAATAAAGACTGTTGTTTCCAAGTCTCTTGTTTGAGCATCTTAATAGCCACTGATGGAGTCCTACAGAGGGAAAGACAGTGTGGCCCTAGCATAGCTCTTTCATCCCTGCCATCCCACGGGCCCACCACACAGTTCCACCCCTAGGGGGCAATAGTAGAAACTCTATATTAACTGAATACTTGGCCTCAGCCACAGATTCAGAACACTGATAGACCCTCACCACGTGAAGAATAAGTGGCCACAAGCTAAAAATAGAAATATGTAGCCAAAAATTAAACTGAAACCCAAACAAGCCAGACTCTACATGCCGTGCAACATCAGAGAAATAGAAAGAAATGCATTTCCTCCTGTACTGTGCAAAATATAAAGATAACACCTATATGTTGCAAAACCTTTTCTGACCCCTGAAATGAAAATAAAATTGAGTTTCAACGCTAAAGACTATCAGCGTTTTGGAACAGGGCCGTTGTGATAGGACTGTGTACCTGTGACATATGTTGACAATTTGAGCCCTGGGATTGAGTTTACATGAGTTAGATTTACATCAACCTTTGGCAGGCATAAATGCTTGCGGCCAAAAATAGGTATGAAAGATGTTCCTTGCAGAGCGCCCTTTACAGAATACTAGTTTAGCGTGTGGATCATCCCGACACCTAACTTTGGGTGCCATTTTTAAAAATCTAGCCCTGGGTTTTTCTTTCTGGTTTATTTCTCTTTTTTTCTAATTGTTTTTTGGGGGTTTGTTTCATTGCATTACACAAGTGTGCATTTTTTCTATATATAAATCATTAATACATTTGTCAATCGCATTTAACAAGCACACAGAAGTGAGATGAAGCAGAAACAATTTTAATATGTCTCACAGAAAATGAATGGTAAAGCACTGTGTTGTGCAGGAAGCTTCCTGTCCAGCCCTTCGCAAGTGGGCCAACCTAGTTCATCAAGTGCAATCAAGGGCACAGGGAAATGGGAAACAACCACAGGAAAAAGACAAGGATGCAACCTCTCTCTCTCTCTCTCTTTCTCTCTCTTGCCTATCTCTCTGTCTCACACAATAGAGACATTTTGAAATGTTACCCACATCAGAAATGTGTGAATCCACAATAAATTGCCTGAAGTGCATTATATTATCTGGTGGTTCACAGACATTTAAGATTTTTAAATAGCAATTCCGATTATAGAGAAAATGACATATGGATGAATTAGAGACTGTGAGAAGGCCGTTAAGAAAAGAACAAGGTCAGATTTTAACAAATCTCTTCCCTTTGCAGCAGCTGCGGTGCCACAGAACAAAGGAAACATAAATAAAACAGAAATCCTGCAGGGAGCTTATGAATTACAGCTGAGAGGAGGAAGCACAAAGAGCCAGAAAACCTTTGCAGGCTTGACATGAAATGATAGATTTGATAAGCATGGTGGACTAGCATACATCAACGTCACTAGCCATGCCACCTCTCATCCGCTCGTGGCCTTCCACTACTCTCTTATGTGCTTAATGGCTGGCTCAAACTTATTTGCCCCAGGCTGTGGATGGACATCTCAAATGCAGACACACAGATAAGATCAAATCTGCAAATTCAATTAGGCCAGCTGACCTTGTCCTCCAAATACAGCAAGTGTGTCTGCAAACCCATGACACTGACCACATACATTATTTCTCTGGTGCCTTACAGTGATGGCTTTTCCAAAAGTAACTTGGATTCACTGCACATCTGGGGATTTGGCTCAGATGTAGATTTCCTGCTGTTCGGAATATCATAACCAAGCACAGCAAAGCATATGCTACTGCTGCTACAGAGCCAGCCACGGACAAGGAACACATTTTAGCTTCAGACAATGGGCAGATTGGAGGGTGAGTTTGTGTGTTGCTGTGCTACATAAATCCCAAACTCTTTTAAGTCTCGAGTTTCATATTTATTTGATATGCCATCATAAAACATTGCCTTCATAACAGTTTACAAAATATAATACAGAAAAACATGGGCTGCATTTCTGAAGTAGGCTGGGAAAACTATAAGGCTGTTTATAACTACTCTGCAAACTGTTTTAGGGTCTTTAATTTCTCAATTCGTATTTTGAATTTCTTAACTTTTGATTACTTTTTATCTTTAAGTTAATTAGGGCTGCATTTTATTAAAATGTGTAATTGTGATTAATTACACGAATAAAGGTATGGGTTTTTTTTTACTCCCCCCCCCCCCCCCCCACACTGAAGCTCTTTGTGACTCTGGGCAATGGAGGGTTATATGACTTGTCCAGAGTCACAAGGAGCTGTAGTGGGGAAAAAAAAGTGAACAAATAACACACTTTTAATCCAGTGGCGTAGCCAAGGGTGGGCTGGGGTGGGCCCAGGCCCACCCACTTTAGGTTCAGGCCCACCAAGTAGTAGCACATCTATAATGTGGCTGGCAGGGACCCCAAGCCCCACCAGCCCAAAACTCCCAACAACTGTTTGCTGCCGGTGAAAATCTGCTATTTAAAAGGTATATGGGGGGAGAGGAGATGTTTGAAAGACCTTATAGCATGCAGGCGAGAGAAGGAGAAACCAAATCACTTGTAGGACAAGGCGGAGTTCTGCCCACCCACCTTGGGTCCAGGCCCACCCAAACTTGGGTGTCTGGCTACGCCCCTGTTTTAATCACATGATTAATCGCTGTTACAAATTTTAATCAAAATGAAGCCATAATATAAACATAGCAGTAGAAAATTTGTATGAAGGCACATTGAATAAAAATAAGTAAAAAGAGCGAATATTCAAAAGGGGAAAAACTGATGATCATAAAATTCCATTGCTAGAGTTGCAGAGACCATAGCCTGGTTGAGACAAGCTCCACTGCATGCAAATTTCTTTCATGAATATTCACTGTGGATATCCCAAAAACCTGACTGGCTGGGGTGCCTGCAGGATCAGGTTTGGGAACTAATGGTTTAGACTCTAATGCATAAATTTGAACATGTGACACCTCTCGAAACAGAACATCGGTTGCTAGTTACAGTCTTCACAACAGAATCATCTGGCGGGTCCAGTCTTTTAGAGTTATCTGTTTGGATACTATAAAGAGCACTATTTTTAGGTAACTGCATTTGGACTGCCCTACTAAGTTACCTGAGAATGGAGAAGACTTTTAAAAAGTTCAGAAGTGGATTCAAAAGATTTTTATTTCAAAATCATTTAATTTATAATTAGGTATGTTGGATTGGGTGAGGGGTACTGGCTGACATTGTGTCAATAGCTAACAGAAAAACATCCTATTCCTTTTGATCTATTGCTTTGCTTATAATATAATTTCAGTTTCCTTTTCTTTCCTTTCTATGATTTATAATACTATGGAGCTCATTTTCAAAAAGAGAAAATGTGCAAAAATTGGCATAAATATGCATTTCGATGTTTTTCTCACAGAAACGCCCAAATTGGTATTTTTGACACCAATTTTAGTTGCTTTTCTATGAAGTCCATCAGAAATGCGTTCAAATCACAAGGAACGCATCAGGGGCATGTTAAGGGCAGGATCTGGGCATTCCTAACATTTGGACATTTTTCTGCCATAATGGAACAAAACAAGAACATCCAGGCTATAAGTTGGACGTTTTGGTCTAGACTGTTTTATTAACGAATAAGCCATAAAATTCTGTCCTAAATGACCAGATGACCACTGGACGGAATCAGGGATGACCTCCCCTTACTCCCCCAAGTGGTCACTAACCCCCTCCCAGCCCCCCAAAATGTGATTAAAAACATTACTTGCCAATCTCTATGCCAGCCTCAGATGTTATACTCAGGTCCATTAGAACAGCATACAAATCCCTGGAATAGTCTAGTGGTGGGTGCAGTGCACTGCAGACAGGTGGACACAGGCTCATACTTTTCCCAATCTGTTACACTTGTCATGGAAACTGTGAGCCCTCCAAAACTCACCATAAACCCACTGAGCCAGTGGTGTGCTGGAGCCGGCTAACACCGGCTCACCAGAGCCGTTTGTTATTTTTTAAAGCATTTTGGGAGCCGGTTGTTAAACTTTAACAACTGGATCCCAAAATTTGGGCTAGGGTGGCTCAGGTCCCTTCCTGGCAGCATCAGCTCCAGCTGCCCTGTGGCTGGACGTCTCACTCCGAGTCTGACCCTCGCAGCAAAACAAAAAAGAGCATGAAAGAATGTGCGGGGTCGTAGCCCTGCGCGTGCCGCTGCCGGCTCCCTTCCTCCTCCCTCTCCAAAACAGGAAGTTACATCCTGAGGGGAGGGAGGAGAAAGGAAGCTGGCACAGTGCGTTCAGGGCTACGGTCCTGCACAAGTTTTCATACTGTTTTTTTGTTTTGCCTGCCACAAGCATGAGGATCGCAGCTCAAGGTTCTTGCTTCAGGCCACCGAAGTACTGGCCCCGGAGAAGAAAGGAAGCCAGCAAAAGTGAATGCAGGGCTGCAGCTCAAAGAGGTTAAATTGAGAACAGAAGACATTAAGTCAAGATTCCTCAAAGGTTTGTCTCTTTCCCCTACCCGTGCAGCCGTCATCCCAAAGAAAGCAAACAGTCCTTTGAGCTGCTGCATCCATGTTGTAGTTGTTTAACGTTGGTAGCATGTTATTTAATCTCACTTATATGTTCAAACATGCCAGCTTTTCATAGGTAGAGTACTAATTGTTATAAATCGTAATTAGTGTGTCATTTGGAGGAGGGACTGGTTATAGGGAGACACTAGCAGGTATTGTATTCATTCAGAGATTTTTTTTTCTCCTGGAAAGAGCCACTAAAACAGACATCATATTATGAGAACCAGGTGCTCAACATCCAGAGTTTCTATCTATTTATTTAGTTATTTTAAGTTATTTATGACATTTATATTCCCACATTAAACATGAATTAGGTTGAAACCTGGGAGCATTTAAAATCTTTTTTTTCCTGTGCTTAGATCAAAAGAGAAAGATAGTCGGCATCCCTGCCAGCAAAGGTATGCCTTGCATGCTCGCATGGGGGGGCGGAAGGGAGAGTGAGGAGTGCGTTGCCCTCCAATCCACCTCGGCCTTCCCCCCCCCCCCCCCAACACACACATTATACAGCTGGCTATGCCCGGAGAGAGAGCCTGTGTTTAAAACATTTTCCAGCACACCACTGCACTGAACCCACATATAGGTGGCCCCTTCACTACTACTACTACTTATCATTTCTATAGTGCTACTAGATGTACACAGCACTGTACACTTGAACATGAAGAGACAGTCCCTGCTCGACAGAGCTTACAATCTAATTAGGGCTACTGTAGTGGTGTACAGTTGGGAATACTGGGTTTGGAGCTCTGCAGACAAGATAAGGGAGCAACGGTGAGATGTGTATCTGGGAGCATTTATATGAACTTCACTACAGTACCCCCTAAGGTGCCCCATTGCTCTCCTAGGATGTCTGGGGATCAGTCTACTAAGAATGCTGGCTCCTCCTACATCCCAATGGCTTTTGTACGTTTTTCACTTGGAATTTTGGACATTTTTTACCAAAGCGTCCAAAGCTGGACTTAGATGTCATATTGAAAATGCTCCTCCACATAATCCACTCAGTTGTTATTCATGTGCAGTATATCAAAACTGAATAAACTAGCTGTAACTATAACTATGTTACAGGTGGTCCCACCTTATATCAAGTCATGCTATATGTGGTCTACAGTTATATACACTGCAACTTTTTTCCTGCTCTGCCCAAACAATGTGCCCCCTAATGCTTACGTATAGATCACATAAAATAGGGTGTTAAATTTCTGTGCACGTACTCTTTAGGCATCTAGTCTCCCACACAAATTATAAAAGCCGTTTTCCACGTGTAAAACACACTTTTCATGCAGAAATGGATTATCTCAATTATCCCAACAATAAACAAATAATATGCTGAATCTTTCACCAGAGGAACTATAACTGTAGCAATCAAAATTCATACACTCTAATCACCATAATAATTATAATTATATTGAAGAGAAAAGGACCTCAGATTTATACGCCCCTTATACAGCTCAGCACTCACCGGGTTATATCATTTTCATTCCTCTTCCCCATAGTAGTTAAAACAAAAGAAGGAAAGATAAAGCATTATGTAATACGAGGAATAACACGAAGACAAAATTCAAGGTGTGAACTCTTGTGGATTTGCGTGTCTTTTTTTTTTTTTAGCGAGGAGTTGAATACTTTAGTAGTTATTAAGCAGCTTTTGATGAGATGTGAAAAATGTTCATTTATTAGCCAGGAAGCTTCTCAGGACTCATTACGAATCCCACCTTGTTGTTTATTACTCTCTATTCTGTCATTATTTTAAATATGTTTCATCTGCACTTTCTGCTTATTTGAGGAGGAATGGCTGTAAACATCAACTGGCCTGGGGAAGATGAGGGAGGCAAGCAGGACATGTATGTTTGTCTGGTAGCATGTCCTAATTTTGATACCTTTAGCTCTCAACTAATGGCAGACCTGCCTCTCTTAGGCCACGTGGCGACCTTTAAACCAATTGTATCACTTTAAAAAGTTTCAATGATTTAATAAGTATGAAAAGAAGGAAAGAAGAAATTTAGCTGTCTCACTATAAACAGTGCAAATTTGCCCCCTCTCCCCAGTGGTATTTGATTAGCATTCCTGCAGTTCTGGATCAGGAGTGAGTCTGTGATGAAATCTGAGACATAAGAGGGGGTTGGAGCATGATTCATCCCAGGGTTAGCAATTGATCACCCATTTAAAGCAATGCACTGTGAATTAGGGCAGTAAACATTCAAGAATTATCTCTGGAACAATGATTGAAAGAGATCAATTGTGCTAAATATACTGTGAGCTAGTATTGTTTCTTTTTAAATGTTGTTACAGGTCCATTTGATGACTGATTGAGGAACTATGCAGCAAGAAGGGGCCCTAAACAACCTCACTCCTCCCAGCTCACACACAGTCACATGTAACCAGGATCTGCTATAATGGATTTTGCTATATACAAGGAATAACTTTTCCTGGCCTCTTGCTTCAGAGGTTGCAACTGGAGTGTGAACATTTCCCAGTGTTTGGGCCTATCACTGATTTACTCTACACAGTGTAATTAGGAGAGGAAAGAACTTGCTGCTGAGGGGCATGATAGATGATGATTGCAGGATGGTGCCTTAGTCCTGAAATTGCTGGCAGAAGCCCATGACAATGAGATTAGCCTCCTGCTCTGAAACTGGCTTTTAGATTTATGGGGAACAGTTTGCGCCAATTTAGAGAACTGCTCTCCTGCAATTTTATAAACTGTGCTATTATTATAAGGTGTCTGGGTGGAAAGGGAAAGCACAAAAGACTGTCTTCTAAAACTCCTCAGTTCTGTTCTGCAGAATCTTTTGCTCTTCCGGTAGTGGGGCCCATATATGAGTCTGTGAATGCGCCCCAGTCCTGATCCATAATATCACCAACTAATCCAGTATCGACAGTGGCGTTCCTAGCATCGACGACACCCGGGGTGGATCGCCGATGCGTCCCCCCCCCGGGTGCACGCCATTGGGGGAGGGTGCCGAGGCGCGCGCCTGTCGGCTGTGAGTTCGCTACGCTAAATTCTCCTCGTTCACTACAGCTCCCTCCCTCTGCCCCGGAACAGGAAGTAACCTGTTCCGGGGCAGAGGGAGGGGAGCTGCAGCGAACGAGGAGAATTTAGCGTAGCGAACTCGCAGCCAACAGGCGCGCACCACGGCAACCCCCAGTGGCGTGCACCCGGGGTGGACCGCCCCCACCGCCCCCCCTTGGTACGCCACTAAGTATCAAGAGCCTAACACACAGAGCTTGCCAGTCTACCCCAATTTTAACCTTTAGTTCCCTTTTCAATTACAGTATGGAGACTCCATACATCTTTTGCTACTGTATATCAATGAGTGGATAAGTGGATTGTGCAATTAAAGCCTATGTCACAGCTGATTGTCTTGGTTCTAATAGTTGAACTGTATATCGATGTACATATCTCTGCCATGCAGCTCATTTCTAAACCTGGGGGCTGATGCTCAAAAGCTAACGCCAGCATCACAGGCACTTAGTGCCAGACTAACATGCATGTTCTTGTGTGCTGAATGCTTTAATGGTTCAAGCATGGGTGCTGACACCATTAGCACAGACCGCATTGAAATGCACTTAAATGCAGTCATTAGGTACTCCACAGCAATGCTCCCCCCCCCCCCCAAGAAAAAAGTGTTCTTAGACACATTTAGTGCTAGAAACTGTATGCCAAGATGGGGCAGCGTTACTGTTGGTCAGAATGAATGGACAGTTCAGGTCTTTATCTGGAGTCATTTACTATGTTAGAAGGGTTGGTTGAGAGAAGAGGTGTCTAGTAGCATCCCTTCTCTCCCTCCAACCTGACCACCCTGCCCCAGATGGGCTTCAGTAAAAAAAAAAAGCCTGGCGTTCTAATGCCCCCACCCCCCTAGCATCAGTCCCCCTTGAGCTTTTCCCAGAGCACTGACCTCCTTCCCCTAAATAATGCCCCTGTGGTCTGGTGACCTCCCAACCAGCTCAGGTCCTCCCCAGTCACAAAAAGCCTGGTGGTCCAGCAGCCTCTCCCCCTGGCTAGGCTAGACCAGACCAGGCCTGGTGGACTGTGCAGCCCCATCCCTCCCTTTCTCCTGGTAACTTTGGTCTGGTGGTCTAGTGGTAACCTAGTCCACCACTCCTCCCCCATAGCCCCATGCCTTTTTGTACGAAGCAGGAGCAATGCCCACTCACTCCTGCTTCTCCAGGCCACCATCTTATATGGTAGTTAGGCTCCACCCAGTGCATCTGAGGATGCACTGTATGGAGCTGGGTGCCACCATTTTGAAGATGGGGGCTTAAGAATCAGGAGTGAATGGCCATTGCTCCTGCTTCTGAGTAAAAGTATGGAGGTCTGGGAGAGGGGTGATTGGGCAAGGTTACCGCTAGAATACAAGGCCAAAATTACTGGGAGGGCCAGGGAAAATCTGAGGCCTGACCTGACCTAGCAGTGAGGGAGGGGAGGATGCTGGACCAGGAATCTATTTGGGGAGGGAGAGCATCTTTAAGGTTTGAGGGAGGGGGGGCCAATGCTTGGGGGGGGGGGGGCTGGGGCTATCAGACCACCAGTTTTTTTATTGGGGGAAGGAGTTGAGGATAATGGGCTTCCTGCGGCATCCTTTTGTTTTTTTATGTCAATTTTCCTGTCAGGGACTGAGCCAATCACACCTCCTTTCCTCTGGCACAGAAACAGCTGATTCAGAAACAGTGTCAATCACCATAGAACCTTCCTAATGTTGTGCTACTGAAAGCTCTGCTGTCCTGCCCCCTCTGATATCACTGCCTGTTGCAGCACGGGGCAGAGAACCATAGGGCCTTCAGCGGTACAGGAGCACAAAGGCTCTATGGGGTTTGATACTGTTTTTAAAATCTGCTGTTGCCAGACTGGAGGAGCGAGGTATGAAAAGGAAACATGCTGGGCAATGGGGCAGGTGGAAGAGAAGGATAAGAAGAGATGATGGACCTGTGTGTGTGTGGGGGGGGGGGGGGGGGTGAGGGATAAGAGAAAGAGGGAATATGCTGGTCTACGGGGAGAGGGAGAAGGAAAGACACTGAACCTGGGAGCAGAAAAAGAGGGAGAAGTAAGAAACAGGACCTGGGGGAAAGAGGAAGATATGCAAGATATGATTGGGGGGGGGAGGTGAAGAAGAAATGCTGGATCTGGTGAAGGGAGGGGAAAGAGTTGTGTCAGGACGAAGAAGGGAATGAGAATGTGGGGGAAGGGAACATAGGAAAGAAGATTGATGGGAGAAATTAGAGATATAAGAGGGGAGAGTTTCAAAAGGGGGTGATAAAGGGGGGAACAGATAGTAAAGGCAAGACAAGAGGGAGGGTTAGGAAAGGAAAGGAAACATGAGAGGAGAGTTAAAAGATCTCAAGGATGAAGAGATGAGTGAGAAGGGGCAAAAGTGGAGAGAGAGAGAGAAGGAATGACAGTGTGTGGTATGGAGAAAAATAAGTGAGGGGTGGTGGAGGAGAAGATCCAAGAAAAAGGAGAGAGAGATGAGGGAAGTATGGAGAGATAGGTAATGGTGACGAGTGAGGATGCAAGGAGCAAGGGGCGTGCGGAAGAGATGAGACGGGAAGGAAGAGAAGAATGGAACAGTATAGGACAAAGAAAAATAGAAGCTAAAGAAAGAATACATGCAGAATGACATTTCCGAATCTGTACTTCAGCTTTTTCTTCCCTCCCCCTTCCCCCTCCATTCCTCTGCCCACATTTAAGGGAAGCACAAAGTTGTGGCTACCTTTTGTGCCCATGGCCTGCATTAGCAAATTTGCAAAAAAGCTACACATGTAATTTTCTTTGAAAACTGCCTATTAGGTCTGCAGGGATCAAACTACTTACAGTGTGCACTTAGGCAGGCTTCTGTAGACTGCTCCCTAAATATACATTTTTGTAAGGTTAGCAGAGAGCTGTACCCTTTCTTTCAGAATTCGGTAGCTATCTGATACAACAGGGGTCAACTAGATATCTTAATTTATTAGTCTGGAGGACTAATAGGTTCTTAGGCTTTCCACTCATAGTTAAGAAGCACCTGTATCATTATATTATTTTAAGTTTGAGATGGAGTTTTGCGATAGTTTTTAGGTAATGGAAGATGTTCTTGGTTTGCCTTCCAAGTCTGTCTCTCAAACACGGATTCTTCTTATCAAAGAATCCCAAGTTCTAGGAAAATCTTCCATACAGTATAACAGATCAATAATTAATAAGTGCAAGAATATTAAACATTGCCATAAACTCCTCCTGAACCCCTATTAAAAGAGCAAGCAAAGAAGGAGACTTGGGAAAGCCATTGCGTATCTCTAGAAATGAGCTATAACAATCTAGTGACCACTCTTTTACAATTTTCATACACTTTATTATAATCCTCACCAAAATATTATAAAAATCTAATATTTTTTATTTTTATGGTTTTCTTGTATCCTTCCATTTAACCATTATCATTCTACTACTGCATCCTCTCTTCTCATTCAATTACTCATTTCATACATAAGATCCTAGGGAGTTGCAGAATACAAAAAATTCAATAATCCCTTATGTTTTCAGGATATAATTACAACTTATCTCATATGCAACCTTTTCTCTATGCTAGCAATTTGATTAGAAAATATTGAATGGTTGAAGAGTAAATTGTGGTATAGGATACATATATGGTTTTGTATCTATTTGCTTATAGTCAAACCTCTGAAGACGCCACTGGTGAAACGCATCGATTGCGTAGGGTTTGTCGTAATAAGGTGCTGTTCATCTATATTTTCCAATGGAAGTAAAGTTGGAACTCAGGACGTTGATATGAGAAGATTTCATGGAGATACTGAGGGAGGAGCATGAAACTAGGTTGGAAGGACTATATTCAGCAACCTATAAGTATTTTTGAAAATCTGACCAATAAGTCATCGGATGGTCAAAAGAACTATATTAAACAACTTATAAGTACTTTGGGAAAATCTGACCAGAAGTTATCAGTTTGGAATAACTATTCCGTATCTGAGGATATAGAACCTGTTTGAAAGGGATATTACAGAGAAAAGGAGGACTTCCTATACAGCATAGAGAAAAGGTTGCATATGAGATAAGTTGTAATTATATCCTGAAAACATAAGGGATTATTGAATTTGGTTGTATTCTGCAACTCCCTAGGAGCTTATGTATGAAATGAGTAATTGAATGAGAAGAGAGGATGCAGTAGTAGAATGATAGTGGTTAAATGGAAGGATACAAGAAAACCATAAAAATTAAAAAATATTAGATTTTTATAATATTTTGGTGAGGATTATAATAAAGTGTATGAAAATTGTAAAAGAGTGGTCACTAGATTGTTATTTAATTCAGAAATTGTGACTAAAATGAAATAAGGGGTGCTCATATAAAGGGAGTTGAAATGAGCTATGAGAAACTAGATCTCTTTTGGGGATCTTTGACCCAGAGTAACCACCGCCAGAGACAGGATGTTAGGCTCAAGGGATCCTGGACTGACTTAGTGTGGCTTTCTTGTGTTCTTATGAGAGATTCAGGACTTTTTTTCAAGTCTACTGTGAAAGATATGGACAAAGGAGCACTAAGATTTTGAGGCCCCGTCCCAACCCCAGATTCCACAGCTAAGGAACATTGTACAGGTGTATAGAGTTAGCAAAGGGCTATTTCAAATAGGTCATTCTCCAAGAAAATGTCTTCCTCTCTTACCTTAGAAGACAGAAATCTTCTTGCCTGGAGCAACTTTTGGAAAATATATTGGAGGAACAACTGGGGTGAACCTGGTTTAATCCTACAAATCACTGAAAAATCCTTCACATTATTGTCTGCAACATCCTTTGGGACCAAAAAGGTAGGAGGTTGTTGTTATCTGGCACTTAAGGAAGTTGACCGAAAGTTGTTTTTTGAGCAAGCTTTTTGGATAACTCTTGTTATTATATTTAGAATTTATGTTCCTGTACAGAACATGTAGTCTTATTAGGATAGTTTTTTAAATTGAATTAACTATTCATGTTATTTAGGGGTAAAAGATCATGGATTTGATGTACCACCTTTCTGTGGTACCACCTTTCTGTGGTACAACCAAGCAGTTTATTATAAGCAGGTATTTTCTCTGTCCCTAGTAGGCTCACAATTTAAATGTTTGTAGTTGGGGCAATGGAGGGTTAACTGTGACTTGCCCAGGGTCACAAGGAGCTGCAGTGGGAATTGACTGAAGATCCCCAGGTTCTCAGCCCACTGGACTAACATTTAGGCTACTCTTCCACTTGCTTTTAATTTGAGTTTTTTTCTTACCCTCTCAGGCCCAGTTCACTTCACTATTACCACTATCAACAGAAATCCACTAATACCAGACACCCTGAGAGAAAAATATACAATGACAATGGCCCTTCATCTTCTCTTTGGATGGTTCCTTGCACAATTCTATTAAAGGTTGTCTATCCCACAGGGCATTTGCATATATTTTTTTGAAATACCAAACTATAAATTGCCCTGAGTTCCTATCTTGCTGAAATATGTATCATAATGTCTACAATAATTGCTATTGTGTTTCTCAACAAGCAAATAATTAATTACTAATCTTTTATGTTTTCATTCAAATGTGTTTTATTATTACAGAAAGATCTGCAAGAACTGAGAATGAATGCACACATCAGGAAAAAAATAGATCCTCAGACTTGTATAGTTCTAATTAAATCAAACCCACTGAAAGGGCCCACACATGAATAACTGTTAACACTATTGAATAAAGTCAAGAGTTGGATTCCTGGCATATACAGAAAAAATGACAAGGGGGTGTATTTGGCATAGTACACAACCTAAGCAAACTTTGAATATATTTATAGACAATTTAAAAATATCAGTAAGAGAAGATGCTAACTAGATAAGTAGAATATCGAGCTAAAATAATTAACAAAATAAAGAATGAACCATAATCTCCCTATTATTAGATCCCATGAGGTCATACCTCAAAAGTGGAATGAGGAGCTAGGACTAGAGCTGGGGTCTCTTGATATTATTCAAGCATTATGAGCTATACCCACAGTGGTGCAAAGTGTGAATTTGTTGGAATGTTCTTTTCGCACGATAACTAGAGCATATTTTTCACAAGTGCAGGCATGGCATGCTGGATGTGTCCCTTCTCCCATATGAAATAAATGCGGGATCCTAGAAAATACCAAATCCCGTACTTGCTCTCATATTCAACTTTTTGGGGGCAATATCATTAGAATATTTGAGTACTGTGCTTCAACAACCTGTGCGGGCTCATCCACTGGGAATGCTATTTGGGAAAGAGGATCACAATGGGTCTTTGAGACAGGGAGGAAAGTTTCTTTGCAGTGGGGAAAAGATGTATTTTGCAACACTGGTTACAGGGGCATCCCTCCAACCTTTTGGAGGCCTGAGATGCAAAATTGATCATAAAGAGGCAAAATATTGTATGCTGATGTGGGAAGGGTATATTCAACCTTTATCCCAGAAATCTTGCAGCTTAGTGCTTAATAAACTGTTCATGTAGGCTTCTATGGCATGATGGTACACCCACATACTTCCAAAAAAGGGGGTAGGATTAGCATAGTATATCTGGGAGCTTGGGAGGATTGGGAAGGATTAATCACAAAGATCTGAAGGTTGTAGGGTTTAGATTAGTTGGAGGCCATAAGAATACAGCCCCATAAGGAATGAGGGTAGGGGCAGTCAACAGGGGGAGGGGGGATTAAAGTAGTAAATTTAGAACAAATCCGAGAAAACTTTTCTTCACTCAACATGTAATTAAACTGTAGAATTCATTGCCAGAGAATGTAGTAAAAGTAGTTAGCTTAGTGGGGTTTAAAAAAAGGTTTGGATGGCTTCCTAAAGGAGAAGTCCATAGACCATTATTAAAATGGACTTGGGGAAAATCCACTGCTTATTTTTGGGATAAGCAGCTTAAAATGTTTTGTACTTTTTTGAGATCTTGCCAGAATTGAATCAGGGACGAGCTATGGACGTAATCTACTTAGATTTCAGCAAAGCTTTTGACACGGTTCCCCACAGGGGGCTCTTAAATAAACTGGATAGGCTGAAGATAGGACCCGAAGTGGTGAACGGGATTAGGAACTGGTTGACGGACAGACGCCAGAGGGTGGTGATGAATGGAATTCGCTCAGAGGAGGGAAAGGTGAGTACTGGAGTGCCTCAAGGATCGGTGCTGGGGCCGATTCTGTTCAATATATTTGTGAGTGACATTGCTGAACGGTTAGAAGGTAAAGTTTGCCTATTTGCGGATGATACTAAGATCTGTAACAGAGTGGACACCCCGGAGGGAGTGGAAAACATGAAAAAGGACCTACGGAAGCTAGAAGAATGGTCTAAGGATTGGCAATTAAAATTCAATGCGAAGAAATGCAAAGTGATGCACTTAGGGAGTAGAAATCCACGGGAGACGTATGTGTTAGGTGGGGAGAGTCTGATAGGTATGGATGGGGAGAGGGATCTTGGGGTGATAGTATCTGAGGATTTGAAGGCGACGAAACAGTGTGACAAGGCGATGGCCATAGCTAGAAGGTTGTTAGGCTGTATAGAGAGAGGTGTGACCAGCAGAAGAAAGGGGGTGTTGATGCCCCTGTATAAGTCGTTGGTGAGGCCCCACCTGGAGTATTGTGTTCAGTTTTGGAGGCCGTATCTTGTTAAGGATGTAAAAAGAATTGAAGCGGTGCAAAGAAAAGCTACGAGAATGGTATGGGGTTTGTGTTACAAGACGTATGAGGAGAGACTTGCGGACCTGAACATGTATACTCTGGAGGAAAGGAGAAACAGGGGTTATATGATACAAATGTTCAAATATTTGAAAGATATTAATCTGCAAACGAACCTTTTCCGGAGATGCGAAGGCAGTAGAACAAGAGGACATGAAATGAGATTGAAGGGGGGCAGACTCAAGAAAAATGTCAGGAAGTATTTTTTTCATGGCGAGAGTAGTGGATGCTTGGAATGCCCTCTCGCGGGAGGTGGTGGAAATGAAAACGGTAACGGAATTCAAACATGCGTGGGATAACATAAAGGAATCCTGTTCAGAAGGAATGGATCCTAAGGAGCTTAACCAAGATTGTGTGGCAGAACCGGTGGCGGGAGGTGGAGATGGTGCTGGGCAGACTTATACAGTCTGTGCCAGAGCCGGTGGTGGCAGGCGGGACTGGTGGTTGGGAGGCGGGGATAGTGCTGGGCAAACTTATACGGTCTGTGCCAGAACCGGTGGTGGGAGGCGGGGCTGGTGGTTGGGAGGCGGGGATAGTGTTGGGCAGACTTATACGGTCTGTGCCCTGAAAAGGACAGGTACAAATCAAGGTAAGGTATACACAAAAAGTAGCACATGTGAATTTATCTTGTTGGGCAGACTGGATGGACCGTGCAGGTCTTTTTCTGCCGTCATCTACTATGTTACTATCCAGCTTATAATCGAAAGTAATCGCCGGCTATTTCCCGACACAAATCGGGATATGGCCGGTGATTTCGCAAAAGCGGCGAAAAGCATATATTCGAAAGCTACATTTGTGATAGCTTCGCCGCTTTCCCTTCGCCTCGCCGGCAAAAGTTCAAAGGGGCGTGTTGGCGGCGAAGCGAAGGCGGGACATAGGCAGGCTTGGGCGTGGCTACCAGATGGCCAGCTTTCGCGGATAACGGAAAAATAAAACCCGGCGATAAGCAGTATTTCGCCGGGTTTACTTGGTCCTTTTATTTTCACAACCAAGCCTCAAAAAGGTGCCCCAACTGACCAGATGACCACCGGAGGGAATGGGGGATGACCTTCCCTTACTCCCCCAGTGGTCGCCAACCCCCTCCCACACTAAAATTATTAAAATACAAACTTTTTTTGTCAGCCTGTATGCCAGCCTCAAATGTCATACCCAGCACCCAGACAGCAGTATGCAGGTCCCTGGAACAGTTGTTGTTGGTTGCAGTGGACTGCAGAAAGGCAGAGCCAGGCCCATCCCCCCCCCCCACCTGTTCCACTTGTGGTGGGTAATGTTGAGGCCTCCCAAACCCCCCAAAACCCACTGTACCCACATGTAGGTGCCCCCCTTCAGCCCTTAGGGCTAGGGTAATGGTGCACACTTGTGGGAAGTGGGTTTTGGGGGGGATTTGGGGGACTCAGCACACAAGGGAAGGGTGCTATGCACCTGGAAGCTAATTTGGTTGTTTATAAAAGATGTTTGAAGTGCCCCCTAGGGTGCCCGGTTGGTGTCCTGGCATGTGAGGGGGACCATTGCACTACAAATGCTGGCTCCTCCCACGGCCAAATGCCTTGGATTTCGCCGGGTTTGAGATCGCCGGCAGTTTTTTCCATTATTGCGGAAAAACAAAAGTGGCGATCTCAAACCCGGCGAAATCCAAGGCATTTCGCCGGCCCACACCGTATTATCGAAAAAAAAGATGGCCGGCCATCTTTTTTGAAAATAAGGTTCCGGCCAGCTGTTGCGCCGCCGCCAAAATAGATCGCCGGCGACCTATTTCGCTGGCGACGTTCGATTATTCCCCTCTATGTTACTATTTGTGACCTGGATTGGCCACTGTTGGAAACAGAACGCTTGGCTTGATGGACCTTTGGTCTGTCACAGTGTGGCAATACTCATATACTTATACTTATCTCTGCGTGCTAATCAATTAACATGTCGTTAGTGCATGAGTCCTTAATGCCTAAAAAATAGGTCTGGTTAAGAGCTTACATGCTAATGGCCATGTGCTAATGGGAAAATTAGCGCATAGACATTATTGCTAAAATGGAAAATGCGGCCATTTTACAGCTATGTTAAAAGTGGCCTTAGCGCGTAAAAAATCCACACACTAGTCAGAGCACAGGCCACTTTTAGTAAAAGGGTTTTAGTACAGAGAAAATAAGTTTTATTTTACATTTTATGTTAAACTGTACCTGCTGTATACCGTCTTGAGTGAATCTCTTTATAAAGGCAGTTGATAAATCCCAATAAATAAATAAATAATAGCCTCCCATCTATTCAGGTGGTTCCTTTTATAACTTTACATAAGCCAGATACATTATCTCAATCAAGTTGTACGGCCTTTGTGGCAATTTATTCTACTCCCATGCTGATCAAAAAGCAATTCAAGTGATTTGGGACAGATATGGTTCTTTTACAGTCCATGCTAAATTGGTCTATGGAAAATACAGATAAATGAGAAATCTGGGAAGTAATAATATAAGCTCAGGTCCTCCAAAACTAGCATATCTTATGAAAACCAAAGTCTGTAGTGCACTTAGGGGCCTTTTACCAAGCTGCAGTAGGGCTACCATGGGCTCGGCATGTGGCAATTAGGCCCTAGATAGCCCAGCAGTAGTGCTGACTTCTGCCACGTGGCATTTCCAGCTTCAAAAAATTATTTTGAATTTTTTAGCGCCAGGGGCTTACCTAGTGGTAATCAGTCAATGCCGTATACTGCCAGTTACCATCGGGTTAGTGGCTCCCCTCCCCCCCCCCCCCGCCCCCCGGAAATGACCATGCAGCAAGTGTTACACGTACTGCACCGCCATTTCCATTTTAAAAAGAATCTTTTTACCGCTGCTTGGTAAAAGGACTGCTTAATATATTTACTAAGGATATGCATTGATTTGAATTGACAGGAGAAATGTCAGCAACATTCCCCATATCATTTTGTGTCTTTTTTTTTTTTAACCAAATCAGGAAAACAAACCTGGAGCCATGTGGGTTTTTTCCCCCGTGCCATTATTATAGTTCACACTGAGGGGCATAATCAAAAGGGACGTCCTAGTTTTGCTGAGGACGTCCTCGCAAAATGTCCCGGTGGAAGGGCGCGGAAACCTGTATTATCAAAACAAGATGAACGTTTATCTTTCATTTCGATAATACGGTCGTGGATGCCCAAATCTTGACATTTAGGTCGTCCTTAGAGATGGTCGTCCCTAGACTTGGTCGTTTCTGATTTTTGGCGATAATAGTGTTAATATATGGCCTAGCTTTAAGGCTACCACTGGAATAGTGATGGCCAAAGCTATGCAGCCAAGAACAACTGGAAAAAAATACTGACTAGGCCAAAGAACAAGCAAATGATTTAATATTTGAGAATCTGCAAAGAGCAGGTCTGAATAATGACTTCTGACACAAATTGGTACAATTTTTAAATCAAATATAGCATCTGTAATGAAAGATCAGATGAATAAAATGGAGCTTATTAGTTTTGGTATACAATGATACAGAGGTAATACAGAGTTCATGAGAAAGGTATGAAAAGTATTGCAGCCGGAAGATGAGAAACTGTTATCTCAACGCTTCCCAAAACATGTTGATAATTAGCAGTAGCTGAGAACGGAAGGAGGTGGGTACATCAGATAGCAGATCGCATGGGAAAGTATGATCTCAGAAATTGCGAAATATTAGGAGCTAGGTATCTCACCATTCACTTCTATGGAGAAGATAGAGTATAAAAGAGGGGAGATTTTGGCTCAGTTTGAGAGTCTTCTCCGAAGCTTCTGTCAGACGGCGAAGCCCTGTGCGGCTGAAACCAGAATCTGATGTCTGTATTTGTATCAACTTGAAGACCTGTGTTTGGGTAAGAAATAAAATGTATCTATCTATCTAAACCTATCTCTGTCTTTATTTTTATTGATTCTATCTTCTCTTTACCTTACATTTAGCCTACAAGGTAGATCATATACAAGTGACACTCAGTCTTTGCAGAAACTTAGACAGATGTTTAATAAGATTTATGTGGGAACATAAATGGCCCAGAGTATATCTAGATCCAGAAAACAAACAGAAAGCAGTAATTATGGGAATTAGTTTTCAATTACGGCTCCTAATGCCACCCCAGAATAGACCTTGTGATTGGGTGACAATGGAGGTCAGAGAAACTATACAGAATCTGTTATATGAAATAAGTACCTTTAGTCCCCCGTGTGACGGAGTCAGAAAGAGGTCTATAAGAAGAGGTAATTAAAAACAATAGTAACTAAAGACGTCCATCTCAGAAATGACAAAATGCAAGCCCTTTGGTCATGGGAAGAGCCAGCATTTGTAGTGCACTAGCCCCCCTGACATGCCAGGACACCAACCGGGCACCCTAGGGGGCACTGCAGTGGATTTCAGAAATTGCTTCCAGGAACATAGCTCCCTTACCTTGTGTGCTGAGCCCCCCAAAACCCACTACCCACCACTGTACACCACTACCATAGCCTTTACGGGTGAAGGGGAGCACCTAGATGTGGGTACAGTGGGTTTGTGGCGGGTTTTGGAGGGCTCACATTTACCACCAGAAGTGGATAAGGTAGGGGGGATGGGCCTGGGTCCACCTGCCTGAAGTGCACTGCACCTACTAAAACTGTTCCAGGGACATGGACCTGAGTATGACATTTGAGGCTGGCATAGAGGCTGGCACAAAAGATTTTTAAATATGTTTTTTTGAGGGTGGGAGGGGGTTAGTGACTACTGGGGGAGTAAGGGGAGGTGATCCCCGATTCTCTCCAGTGGTCATCTGGTCAGTTCAGGCACCTTTTTGTGGCTTGGTCTTAAGAAAAACAGGACCAGGTAAAGTCATCCAAGTGCTCGTCAGGGACGCCCTTTTTTTCCATTATGGGTCGAGGACGCCCATGTGTTAGGCACGCCCAAGTCCCGCCTTTGCTACGCCTCCAACACGCCCCATGAACTTTAGTCGTCCACGTGACGGAAAGCAGTTGGGGATGCCCAAAATCGGCTTTCGATTATGCCGATTTGGGTGACCTTGTGAGAAAGATGCCAATCTTGCAATTTGTGTCGAAAGATGGGCGTCATTCTCTTTCGAAATAAGCCTGACTGTATCAGAAGAGTGTGCACTAATAGTATTGCTCCCAAAATGAAAAGAACAAAAAGTTTTAAAAACTCCAAACAAACCACATTGGAAATTAAAAAACGTTTTGCTCTGCACACCCCTAAGTTTCACTTGACAGCACTTCTGGGGATCAGTTAACTCAACAGCCCAGCAACAGTGCAATGTACAGCTTTGTGGGAAATTGGAATTTCATTCCCAGATGGAATTTCTGCTCCTAAACCATCAGTGGCTGGAGAAGCTACAGAAAGAGCATTCAGAAACCATGAAACTGACTCCCAGTCATTGCTCAACAGTAGCAAATATTGATTAGTTTAAGGGTACATTTGTACTGGTTTCCAAAAGGAGTCCTAGACCTTGATCCTTAACTAGAAGAAACCCACAAATTAATGCCTATAGAGCTAAAAGCCCAGAAGAGAAATAGGTAAGCTGCTGGATAAAAGAAAAAAAGATAGAAAAATATGGGATTATTACAAATTAGAGACAAGAAAGACACAAAACAATTAAACTTCTATTTCATAGCAGCCCATTGCTGTATTTTGACAGATAATAACATAAATGGATTGCCCTTAGCAATTTCAGGGGAGGCTTTGAAGCTGGTGATCATTAAAATATGAAGAGGAGGAGGGGGAGGAGGCTGTATAATTTTGCATTCACCCAGTGGACTTGATAATGAGGCTCTCTCCAAAACAGAGTTGTTCCCGATTGGATTGCAAGGTAATAATTAATGAAGCATGGAAAGGGCAGATTTCCAAAAGGCTGAAGGAGAGAACTGGGCAAGTCAGCCCTGCTACAGGCCTGTGCAAAGCAGCTTAATATGTTCTGCAAAAGACATTGTGGGGTTTTGCAGAGAAATTCGTTACATAAGACAAGAACATAGAGTAGGGTGTCCAGTTTAGAAATGTTAAAATGATCAAGGTGGGAAACAGGAATGATCCATCACCTAACAAGGGGGTCCTTTTACAAAGGTGCACTGAAAAATGGCTTGCGGTACTGTAGGCACGGGTTTTTAGCACGCGCTGATCCATTTTTTAGCGCACCTGTACAAAAGGGCTTTTTAAAATTTTGGCCGAAAATGGACGTGCGGCAAAATGAAAATTGACGTGCGTCCATTTTGGGTCTGAGAACTTACCACCAGGCATTGACCTAGCGGTAAAGACTCACGCGGTAACTGGGCGGTAATGACCTACGCATGCCAAATGCCACTTGGCGCGCATCTGTTACATGCGCCCAAAAATAAAAAAAATATTTTTTAGATGTGCATATCGGATGTGCGCCAAAAATGAAATTACCGCAAGAGCCACATAGTAGGCGGGCGGTAACTACTACTACTACTTATCATTTCTATAGCGCTACAAGGCATATGCAGCGCTGTACACCAAACACAAAAGACAGTCCCTGCTCGAAGAGCTTACAATCTAGATAAGACAGGTAAACAGACAGAACAATTAAGGGTAAGGGAATAAAGAAGTGAGGATAAAGGACAGGGTAAGTGAGTTAGGAGTCAAACTCCATTTTGGCGCGTGTTGGGCCCCAAGGTCTTTCTAAATCTGGGCAATCAGAAGGGCAAATTTTGTCAGAGAAATGTTGAGAAATTTTTTCAGATTTTGGATACCTAGACAAGTAAATTTAGAAAGACTCACAGAAAGATGAAGAATTCATCGGGGAACTAATCACACTTTCCAAAAATACTAGGACTAGGGGGCATGCGATGAAACTACAGTGTAGTAAATTTAAAACAAATCGGAGAAAATTTTTCTTCACCCAACGTGTAATTAAACTCTGGAATTCGTTGCCGGAGAAAGTGGTGAAGGCGGTTAGCTTAGCAGAGCTTAAAAAGGGGTTGGACGGTTTCCTAAAGGACAAGTCCATAAACCGCTACTAAACGGACTTGGAAAACTCCAAAATTCCAGGAATAACATGTATAGAATGTTTGTACGTTTGGGAAGCTTGCCAGGTGCCCTTGGCCTGGATTGGCCGCTGTCGTGGACAGGATGCTGGGCTCAATGGACCCTTGGTCTTTTCCCAGTATGGCATTACTTATGTACTTATATTTAGAGGCCTAACGTCAAAATTAGAATAATTAATTTTATAGCCATGGAAAGAGACATATTTACTACAGAGGCTGATGAAATTAGGAAGAGAAATGAGGGATTTAGAGACAAAGGCCAAATTATCATCAGCGTATAAGATTATTTTATTTTCTAATGCGCTTAGAGTCAGACCATAAATATCAGGCAAATCCCTGCCGATTTTTATGAGAGGTTCAAGCATTAATATAATAGAAATAAAATGACAATTAAGTTCAGAGCAAAGGATGCAGAATTAATGCTGTTTACCTGAACGAAAGCATTAGGAGAATGATACATAGCTTAGTGTTAGCACCAAAGGTAAGTTTACGTGATGTAGCCAATAAAATATTTTCTTCCACATGGTCCAAAGCTTTTCAGCATAAAGCAAGTTAAATTTAAATAAAAGGGAACAACACCATTAAGCCCACAGAGTGAAAAAGATAGAAAGATTTCTAACATTAGCAAATATTTGTCTGGTAAGGATGCACAGCCTAGAATTTATTTTTTCCACATATTTTCCATTCTGGAGCAAATGTCAAGAGTGCACACTTTTTGCAAAGGAGTACTCAGTATGGGGCTCTTCTACTCCAGGGATCCTTATACAAAGGTGCGCTGAAAAATGGCTTGCGGTAGTGTAGGCGCAGGTTTTGGGCGTGCGCCGATCCATTTTTTAGTGCGCCTGTAAAAAAGGCCTCTTTTTTAGGGGGGGGGGCGAAAATGGACGTGTGGCAAAATGAAAATTGGCACGTATCCATTTTGGATCTGAGACCTTACCGCCATCCATTGGCTTAGCAGTAAAGAATCTGGGTGGTAATGACCTACGCGTGTCAAATGCCACTTAGCACACGTCCGTAACGTGCACCAGAAAATAAAAAATATTTTCCAGACGCGCATAGCGGATGCATGCCAAAATTGAAATTACCACAAGGGCCACGCGGTAACCAGGCGGTAACTCGAATTTGTCGCACGTTCGGCGCGAGTAGGCGCCTACGCAGCTTAGTAAAAGAGGCTCTCAATGTGTTACGCTTCAAGTTTAGTGTGCTATAATAAAGAACTTTAACATGTGGCAAGCACAAACTAATGCTGCATCAAGAAGGGACATTCTGGAGTCCTTTTAATAAGGTGTGCTGAAAAATGGCCTGTGCTAGTGTAGGCGCATGTTTTGGACGCGCACAGATCCATGTTGTTGTTTTTTTTATATTTTTTGGCCAAAAATGGACATGCGGCAAAATGAAAATTGGCACGTGTCCATTTTGGATCTGAGACCTTACCGCCACCCGTTGACTTAGCAGTAAGGTCTCACGCGTTAACTGGGCGGTAATCGTCAACGTGCGTACAATGCCAATTACCGCCTGGTTAGTGCGTAAAAAATGAAATTACCACCCGGACCACATAGTAGCTGGGCGGTAGTTCCAAATTGGCACATGTTGGGCGCATAGACGCCTTAGTAAAGGGCCCCTCTGTGTATGTTAACATTCAGATTAATGCACAGTACCTGCTCCTAGTTAATGTGGAAATATTTACCATAAACTCTGCATCAACAAGTTAGCATGTGATAAGTTAATGTCTTTGCTAACTAAAGTTTCCACACATACACACTCTCCCCATGCCATGCAGAAAATTTTTGAAAAAATTCAGTAGCACATATTTTAACGTGTGAAAACAGGCAAACCACTGAAAAATCCATTAAAGCAGTTGCACTGTAGCCTATCTCCATGTGCTAACCCGCACATTAAGGGCCAGATTATTTATATGGCACTTTAAAAATCCATGCAGAAAACATTGCCACCTAAGTGTATTCTATAAGCGGCGCCTAGATTTAGTCGATATCCTAGCACCTAAAACTATGTGGATCCATTTACACCAACGAGAACATGGCATAAATCCTGGCATGTAGATTTAGGCGCAGAGGACAATATTTTATAACAACATGCTTTGGAATGCCCATGAAACACCAATTTCCCCGCCCATAACCACGCCCCTTTTGCCTGCACGCATTAAAATGTAGGTGCACTGCGATACAGAACATGCTTAGGGAGTTGTACATGTAAATTGTAATTATTGCCAAGTGCTCATTATTGCTTGTTAAGTGCTGTTAACAAAGCTGATTGGCTTGGAGAAAAGGCGGCTGAGGGGAGATATGATAGAGGTCTATAAAATAATGAGTGGAGTTGAACGGGTAGATGTGAAGCGTCTGTTCACGCTTTCCAAAAATACTAGGACTAGGGGGCATGCGAGGAAGTTACAATATAGTAAATTTAAAACGAATCGGAGAAAGTTTTTCTTCACTCAACGTGTAATTAAATTCTGGAATTCATTCATTGTCAGAGAATGTGGTAAAGGCGGTTAGCTTAGCGGAGTTTAAAAAGGTTTGGGCAACTTCCTAAAGGAAAAGTCCATAGACTGTTATTAAATGGACTTGGGGAAAATCCACTATTTCTGGGATAAGCAGTATAAAATGTTTTGTACATTTTTGGGATCTTGCCGGGTATCTGTCACCTGGATTGGCCATTGTTGGAAACAGGATGCTGGGCTCAATGGACCTTTGATCTTTCCCAGTATTGCAATACTTATGTACTTATTTTAAGCCAATTAAGTTACACGTGTTGTTATGGAATACACTTGTATTTTGGCGTGGAATGCTAGGTTAAATAGAATCTGGGGGTAAGTGCTTAACGCCCTTTAGTAGAAGGGCCCCACTTTTCTTCTAGTGTGCATCTTTTCCCGATAGTTCACATACTTTTAAAAATTTTAATGGTACAATTCAAAAATATTTGAATAAAGTACAGAAATTGTAGAAAAAGAAAAGATATCTCATTTATTAAAAGGAAAACCAACTAGCCCACATTCAGGGAACAGACAATACTATATCCAAAGAAAACAAGAGGACAGTAGTAGTAAATAGACCTAACAATGATTATAACATGATTTAACAAATACTCTAACATTTCTCAGGGAAATTATCTTTCATTACCTTGAAGAGATTGCTTTGATTGTAATGAATTCCAAAATACAAATTCCTTACTCTGAAAACTAATTAAACATTTACAAGGCTATCTGAGGAAAAATGTAGCTCCTAGAGCGAAAACTCTAGGCTTCAAAGCCAAATAGGTCTTCTGTCTCAGTTGTGTAGCTCTTGCAATATCAGGGAAAATGGACTTTTAAACTGGTTGGTATTTTACGACTGGTCACTCACACGTGCAAGTGATTCATATATCGAGAGCCACGAACAAACAGGAAAATCCTCCACGTAGAGAGTCCAATCAAAAAGGAGTAGAGGATGAGTAATAGACACTCCACCACAGGAACTGGGCCAAAACCCAGGGCGGATTACATCAGTCATATCTTACAATAATGTTTTTGTACAGTCATTGTATAAATATGACATATAATGAAAGCAAGATGAAATAAACCTCTCTTTCAAAACCTCATGCCGATACAGAATAGAGGTAATTTTATGAGAAGGTGCCTAGTGGTGGGGAACAAGAACACACATAAATGGCGATATATGAATCACTAGAGGATGAGTAATAGACACTCCACCACAGGAACTGGTGCTTAAAAGATGCTTTATTCAATACTTGTACAATAGGACCCGACACGGTCCTTGTTTCGGTATGATGAAACGCCTACCTCAGGGGTCACAGTGATATTCAAACAAATGTAAATAGATAGGAATATCCAAAGAGCTCCACTCAAAAAACAAACGGACACCAAGCGCAGCCTGAGAGCGTCAGAAAGTGCTGACACTCTCAAGCTGCAACCCCTGAGGTAGGCGTTTCATCACGCCGAAACACGGGCCATGTCGGGTCCTACTGTACAAGTATTGAATAAAGCATCTTTTAAGCACCAGTTCCTGTGGTGGAGTGTCTATTACTCATCCTCTAGTGATTCATATATCGCCATTTATGTGTGTTCTTGTTCCCCACCACTAGGCACCTTCTCATAAAATTACCTCTATTCTGTATCGGCATGAGGTTTTGAAAGACAGGTTTATTTCATCTTGCTTTCATTATATGTCATATTTATACAATGACTGTACAAAAACATTATTGTAAGATATGACTGATGTAATCCGCCCTGGGTTTTGGCCAGGAATGATAGACTATAAGTGCACAAATAAATAGATGTTTCAAGACAGTCTATCTGAAACCATTCGGTATCAGAAGACTTATTATTGGACAATTATTTGTTGGACAATAAGATTGTGTTATCGAGTTAGGCAGCGTTCCCTTGCATTACCAATGCTAAACTAATTTAGGAAAGAAATTGACTGAGAGAGTAGAGTATGAAGACCCTTGAAGTATATGTGTTAGCATTCACCACAGACATTTGTGATTAACGGATAAGAAGTAAGTAGTTCCCATGAATCATTTAGAATACATGAAACAATTCTGAACTTGTTTTCCCCTGAATTGGAGAGCCAGCAGCCTGGCAGATTAATTGCCCTTTTCATAATAGGCTTGGTTGTTCTGTTTTAATAAATTCTGTCTCTTCCAACAAAAATAGATTCATTTGGCCACTAATAGCATTTAATTTAGCCAAGATCTATAAATCTTCAGATCTCTTATGAGAACATTCTTGATTGGCTCTGTCCTCGTTTTCTTGTATGCTTACGCTTAATTTAACTATAATAATACAGTACAGATACATAATGCTGAGTGTATAATAGCAGGGAGTACATGTAAGTGAATGCAGTGAAACGGCATAGGCATAATAATTCATACGGATAAATGCCAAACAGGAGAAATGTAGAACAACTAACACAGGGGCCTATGCACTCAACACTGTGTTATGACCTAGCCATGACTCTTTAAATGTGCTTCCACACCAAGCTTACTGCTCAGAGGAGTAGAGCACATGGCTACTGAAGTAAAGAGATGCGGAGTTTGTTTGTGCTCAGGGAGCCATGTTACAATGAGTGTAGTACTAGAATGTGCTTTCTTTCTGCGTGAACAGTAACAACGTCAGTTAGTAGGGGAACAATTTCCCAGGTGGTATATGAAGAATCTAATAACCAGAAATATAAACAAACACCCTGAAGGAGGCTTCCTACTTCCAAGCACTAGCCAATATAGCCCAATAACCTACCCCAATACAGCATCCATATCTCCCCAGCAAGGTCCCCCCCCCTTCTTAGACAGATTCCCACCAGGAGCCAGCTCTGTGGGTCTTGTGGGTGCTTGAGCACCCCCAATATTGAGCACACTCTATGAGTATGTCCAGGGAGGAGTAATTTCTGTTGGGCTCAGCGCCCCCAATCATTTTGAAAAGTTGGCTTCTATAATTGCCCCATCTAGTAGCACAGCATAAATAACCCAATGCCAGATTCAAAAGTATGAAGTAGATATTAAAGAGATGCATACTTCTTGCAGCATCACATTCAATCAGTTCTCTATCACATAAACTAGAAAGGCAATTCTATAAGCTGCACCAAAATTTAGGCACCAGGAGTGTGCCTAGTTTAAAGAATTCTAACACTTTCATGCATGATTTGCGCCAATAATTGGAAGATACACACATAAGTCCTAGGTGCTGTTCATAAATAGTGGGCCTGATACTCAGCTGGCAGCCCTTGGCGTTTGCTGCCTGTTGCTAGCGTTATTCCCGGAAATTCAATGCTAGGCAATGTTCGGGCACTGACATTGAATTTCCGGGTTTCTGGAGCCAGCTAAAACATAGCCGGTTAAATGCGATATTCAGCACTTAACCGGCTGTGGAGCGCCGCATAAAGATAGGACTATGTTTTATGTGGCCCTATTAATGTGGTTAACCTAGCCGATTAAGTGCTGAATATCGGAAATTAACCAGCCAAGGGCCAACTCCATCTCCGGAAGGCCCCCAAAATAGCCAGTTTTGACAAAGGTACTAATTGGACATTTTCAGCAGCATTAACCAGTTAACTGCCGCTGAAAATACCAGTTAGCACCAACCAAGCGATATAACCAGCCAAAGCCATTTCTGGCTGGTTCAGTCACTGAATATCAACCCGAGTGTGCCTAACTGGCTCATTTTCAAAAGAGAAGGACGCCCATCTTTCGTCACAAATCGGGAGATGGGCGTCCTTCTCTCAGGGTCACCCAAATCCTTTACGTTGCGGGGATGACCAAAGTTCAGGGGGGGGGGGGGGGGTTGGCAGCGTAGCGAAGGCGGGATGGGGCGTGGTTAAGAGATGGGCGTCCTTGGCTGATCATGAAAAAAAGAAGGGCGTCCCTGACGAGCATTTGGCCGACTTTACTTGGCCCCTTTTTTTTTACAACCAAGCCTCAAAAAGGTGCCCGAACTGACAGATGACCACTGGAAGGAATCGGGGATGACCTCCCCTTACTCCCCCAGTGGTCACTAACCCCCTCCCACCCAAAACAATGTTTTTAACATTTTTTACCAGCCTCTATGCCAGCCTCAAATATCATACCCAGCTCCATCACAGCAGTATGCAGGTCTCTGGAGCAGTTTTAGTGGGTACAGTGCACTTCAGCCAGGCGGACCCAGGCCCATCCCCTCTACCTGTTACACTTGTGGTGGTAAATGTGAGCCCTCCAAAACCCACCTGAAACCCACTGTACCCACATGTAGGTGCCCTCCTTCATTCCTAAGGGCTATGGTAGTGCTGTACAGTTGTGAGGAGTGGGTTTTGAGGGATTCAGTACAAACTGTGCCACTGAACGAGTTGCCTACACTATTCGGTGCCCCTGTCCAAAACTCTATATAGGGCACACCATACGAGCAGTGAAAGTGACACAAGCTCCTTTGGTTCAACACTGGGTAGCTTTCAATCACAGATTTGAAATTTGCTGTTTTAGAAACTCTGGCGGGTATGGGGGGGCAGAATGACAATGAGGGGCATAATCGAACGTTGCCGGCAAAATAGTTCGCTGGTGATCTATTTTGGCGGCGGTGCAACAGCTGGTCGGAACCGTATTATCGAAAAAGATGGCCGGCCATCTTTTTTTCCGATAATTCGGTTTAGCCCGGCCAAATGCCAGAGTTCGCCGGGTTTGAGATCGCCGGTTCTGTTTTTCAGCGATAATGGAAATAAAATGCCGGCCATCTCAAACCCGGCGAAATCCAAGGCATTTAGTCATGCAAGGAGCCAGCATTTGTACTGCACTGGTCCCACTCACATGCCAGGACACCAACCGGGCACCCTAGGAGGCACTTATAAAAAGTTTTACAAAATACAAATAAAGCTCCCAGGTGCATAGCTCCCTTACCTTGGGTGCTGAACCCCTCAAATCCCCCCCCAAACCCACTCCCCACAACTCTGCACCATTACCATAGCCCTTATGGGTGAAGGGGGCACCTACATGTGGGTACAGTGGGTTTTGGGGGGGTTTGGAGGGCTTAACATTTACCACCACAAGTATAACAGGTATGGGGGGGATGGACCTAGGTCTGCCTGCCTGAAGTGCACTACACCCATTAAAAGCTGCTCCAGGGACTTGCATACTGCTGTCAGGGAGCTGGGATGACATTTGAGGCTGGCATACAGGCTGTTAAAAAAAGGTTTTGATTTTTATTTTTTTAGTGTGGGAGGGGGTTGGTGACCACTGGGGAACTATGGGGAGGTCATCTGGTCAGTTGGGGCGCCTTTTTGAGGCTTGGTCGTGAAAATAAAAGGACCAAGTAAACCCAGCGAAATACTGATTAACGCCGCTTTTTTTTTCCATTATCCGCGGAAGTCGGCCATCTGGTAGCCACGCCCATGCCCGCCCATTTACCGCCTTCGCTACACCACTGACACGCCCCCTTGAACTTTTGCCGGCGAGGCGACGGGAAAGCGGCGATGCTGTCAAAAAAGCCGCTTTCGATTATACCGATTTTGCCGCTTTTGAGAGATCGCCGGCCATCTCCCGATTTATGTCGTGAAATGGCCGGCAATCACTTTCGAAAATAAGCCTGAATACAACCAAATATCTGTGGAGGCGAGAACAGGTTGGGATCTGTCAGTGGAACACTATGGAATCTGAAGGACTAAATAGGGAAGTGATGTAGTGGGCATATCTGTAACTTTATTCTAGTCTTTTTGCTAATACATATCCCTTTAAATGTTCCTGGGTCAGTGATGTGCTTCCTATAAGTTTGAATGTGAAGCCGCCCTGACTTCCACATCTGTCACGGCGTTTTGTCTCTAATAAGAAATCATGAATAAGGTAGTATTTTCTTTTCTCCATTACTAGTCAAGTAGTTATTTAACAAAGGTAATGATTTTTGAATGATTTTATGATAAATGTTGTTACACTGAGTGCATATTAGTTTAATGCTCTACTGATTTTCAGGGACTTTTCATTGCCGAGTGAAGATACTCAGTTGGGTTCCTTGAAACAGCTGCACCTATGAAAAAGTCTGTGTTGGGTCCCAAGTACCTTGGCTAAGAGTTAAGTGATTTGTTTATACACTAGTTGGTGAAAGTTTGCACATTATGACACAAAAATATAGTATAACTAGTAAAAAAAAAGCCCGTTTCTGAAAGAAATGAAACGGGCGCTAGCAAGGTTGTCCTCTAATGGCAATTATGTTTTTAAGGGAACTGTTAGGAGAGAGTATGTGTGAGAGTGAGTGAGTATGTGTGAGAGAGAAAGAGTGTGTGTCAGAGAGAGAGTGTGTGATTGAGAGAGAGACAGAATGTGTGTGTCTGTCTGTATGAGTGAGAGTGTAGTGTGTGTCCCGTGTGCACCAATTATGTTCTCTTCCCTGCATTCATCCATATGCAGCAAACGTCCTCTGTGCCCTGCCCCCTTCATCCATCCATGTGCAGCATCTCTCCCCTGCCCCCTCCATCCATCGTGGTGCAGCAATTCTCCTCTGTCCCTTGCCCTCTCCCCCTACATGTGCATCAACTCTGCATTCTCCCCTGGCCTCTCCTCCATCCACCCATATCCAGGGCCCCCTCCCTCTATCTTTCTCCCCTCTGAGTTCCAGGCCCCCTCCCTACCTCTCTCTCTGTGTGCCTTCCAAGCACGACCTGTCCTCTGGCAGCCCCTTGCCTTCCTAAGTGCTGGCTGTATTTTAAAAATTCTTACCTTGGGGTGCGGCCCTTCCGAAAACAGGAAATGAGGACGGGACCAGAGGCAGAGCTGAGACACATGTGAAGGCAGTGAGAAGCGCCGCTCGCCTTCACTGTGGACGCCGCAAACCAAGGTAAGAATTTTTAAAATACAGCCAGCACTTAGGAAGGCGAGGGGCTGCCGGAGGACAGGTCATGCATGGAGGGCAGCGAGAGAGAGGGAGGGAGGCGCGTGGGCTGGCAACTATACAGAGTTCCCTCGAGGGCGGGGTGATTACGAACCCCAGGAACACTACACAGCTTCACTGCCACACTGCCACGGAGTCAGCTTCAGAACGTTGGAGGTGCGAATTATTATATTAGATGTGTGATGATTAGTTGCCTATGGACATATTGAGACTTCGGTCTGTGACAGTCCATCTGAGAATTTATGAGCACATTAAAAATATTTAAATATTTTTGAGTACTCCTTATTGATGATTAGGGGATTATATCTGATATTCATGATGATTATTTTAATGACACTTCTTATGCATTAGCAAGAAGAACTTTCTGGACTCCAGAGAAGATGCCAATCAGACTTGAATAGCAGGAGTGTATTCTGAGAAAATGGCCTGGCATTTGAGCTTGATCTTTTGGAGGGAATTATAAAAATCTAAGTTTTTATAATGCTGGGCCCCAATTTCCTACTCTTAGGACTAAAGGAAAGTTAGGGGAGGAATCAAGTACAGGGACTGCCAGTTTTACTCTCAGCTGTCCCATAGTGTTCCAAGAAGAAGAAGAAAACTGTTCCCTTATTAAATGAACTGATCAGAAGTCAGCCTGACTCACTGCAGCCCCTCTGAGGCACAGAATGCCCTAAGATAGTACATAGTAACATAGGATATGACGGCAGAGAAAGACCTGTATGGTCCCATCCAATCTGCCCAACAAGATAAACTCATATGTGCTACTTTATATGTATACCTGACCTTGATTTGTATCTGCCATTTTCAGGGCACAGACCGTAGAAGTCTGCCCAGTACTAGCCCCACCTCCAAACCACTAGCCCCGCCTCCCAACCACCGGTGCTGCCACCCAATCTCTGCTTATCTTCTGAGGATCTATTTCTTCTGAACAGGATTCCTTTATGTTTATCCCACGCATTTTTGAATTCTGTTACCATTTTCATCTCCACCACTTCCCATGGGAGGGCATTCCAAGTATCCACTACTCTGTGAAAAAATGCTTCCTGACATTTTTCTTGAGTCTGCTCCCTTTCAACCTCATTTTGTGTCCTCTAGTTCTCCCACCTTCCCATCTCCAGAGATCTGGTCAGTGGCGACTGGATCCTGGATCTCTGTCACAGAGAGAACACAGAGTGAAGCTGCTGAGAACAGACACTCCCTCATGGGGAAGGAACTTGAAGCTGGAGACACTGGAGCTGGTGAGTGCTTACTATCGTTATTAGCAAGAGATAACACACTCACCCAAGGACATATCCTTAACTTGTCCAACAAGATCAAACTCATAGCAAGCAGGGACATAAAGAAACACCAAAGAGAGCTAACTAAAACAATGAAAGATAAAAGCACAGAGAACCTGTTGCTACCCACTAAAAAATAAAGAGAGCCAAGGTGCTTAATCTCTACCCCAAAAGACAGACCAACTTACAGAGGAGAAAAAGGCTACAGAATAGAGAGGGAGCGAGGAAAGCCAAAGGTGCCGTCTTGAAAAGTACTGTGAGGAGTATTTTGCAGTTTACATTCTGTGACTAAGGACCAGATGCACTAAACCTAACGAGCCCACAACTTGCGTTTTAAACTGGTTCCAGCCAGGTTAAAACGCAAGTAGTTTACCGGGGGCATTTTCCCAGCCACGGTAGCAGGCAACGAAAATGGAATGCAAATTATTCAAAAGCTATTATAATGACCTGCACTACCATTGTAGCCCATTATAATGAGATACACTACCGTTTTTCCGATTCCCTTACCGTAGGAACCCTAACGGGAGGTCTGCACCTCTCGTTAGGGCTCCTGTGAGGGAATCGGAAAGGAAAAGGGCCCCCCAGAAAAGGTAAAAAAGAAAAATAAAAGCAGGGAGCGCATGTGAGGGGCGTCCTTTATGGACGTGCTCTCCCTGCGCTTGTGAGAGACGTCTTTTTTTTTCGCCGTTTTTCGCTCTGCCATTTTTTTCCCCTTCTATTTTGTCTTCGCCGCGCCACTTACCCCTCCACAGCAAAATGTTTCTATTTTCCTGGATGCCGGAGTGGAGAATCAGGATGTCCCTTTCGATTATGCACCGCTTCCTGGTCTCTTCAGCCAATCAGTGAGCGTTTTGCTGACAACAGCCAGCTAAACCTGCTTTGATTGGCTGAAGAGACCAGGAAGAGGTGCATAATCGAAAGGGACATCCTGATTCTCCAACTGGCAACCGAGGAAAATAATGAATGCAAGTGAGCTACAACTAGTAGCTCATTTGCATTCCCTATCGTTGATGCATTCCCGTTCGGAATCGGTAGGGAACGGGAATTACCGACGACTTTAGTTCATCTGGCTCTAAGAGCATATGATGTTGAATTTAGAAGTGGAGGAGTCCTAGAACTGTTAAACCAATGAAGTTGTTTGATCACTTTTGTGACTATCTTATGCTGTTTCTATGGACAATTTGTGTTATCATTTTCATCATTCTTCTTTTGTACGTACTTGTTCAATACCTGTAAGCCACATTAAGCCTACTGCTATACGGAAAAATGTGGGATACAAATGTAATAAATAAATAAATAAATAAATAAATAGTGGACTGCCAATTAAAGGAAGTGTGTATTTTAAAAATAATTGTCTCCTCTACTCTTTTCACCTGTTACCTTGCTGTGCCTTATGTTTCTGTCTAGAAATTTACTCACTAGAGAACCTTTTATAGCAGGGGTGGGCAACCTTCAAACACAGAGGGCCACATGAATGTCATAGAGGGCTGCAACATTACATAATCTCGGAACTGGAAATGCACAAACCTCCATAAACCTTCTGAGATACACAAAACTAATTAAAAAGATGGAAACAAACTGCTAGAGTGGCTATTAGTACATAAGTATATTCTACAAATATTTGTGAAATAGAGTATTTAAAATGATCAAAACTCTGGTTAATGACATTTTCTATATATACTTCCCATGGTCTTGCGAGCTGCATAAAATTCAATGGCGGGTCACATTTGGTCCACATTTGCCCACCCCTGCTTTATACTCTAAGTGCCATGGGGAAGAAAGTTAGGAGACAGGCTCATTTTCAAGAGAAAAAAATGTGACATAAGTCTGCATTAGGATGTTTTTCTCACAAGTCCATCAGAAGTACGTCCAAATCTCAAAAGGGTGGGCCAGGGGTGTGTTAAAGGCAGGGCTTGGGCGTGCCTAAGACTTAGACATTTTTCAGCCATAATGGAACCAAACAAAAACATCTAGGACTAAAACTTAGACGTTTTGAGCTAGACCAGTTTTTATAAAAAAAAATGGCTGCAGTGGGAATTTAACCCACTTCCCCAGGATCAAAGTCTGCTGAACTAACCAGTAGGTTACTCAGCTACTCCACACAAGAGGTGCCCCAAATTACCAGATGACCACTGGAGGGAATCGGGGATCACCTCCCTTACTCCCCCAGTGGTCACTATCCCCTCCCACCCCCCAAAAATGTGATTAAAAATATTACTTGCCAGCCTCAGATGTTATACTCAGGTCCATTAGAATAGCATGCAGGTCCCTGGAGTAGTCTAGTACTGGTGCAGTGCACTGCAGACAGGTGGACCCAGGCTTCTATCTCCCACTACTTGTTACAGTTGTGGAGGAAACTGTGAGCCCTCCAAAATCCACCAGAAACCCACTGTACCCACATATTGGTGCTCCCTTCACCTGTAAGGGCTATAGTAGTGGTGTACAGTTGGGGGTAATGGGTTTGGGGGGGGGGGGGGCTCAGCAGACAAGGTAAGGGAGCAATGGTGAGATGTGTACCTGGGAGCATTTTATAAAGTTCACTGCAGTGCCCCCAAGGATGCCCTATTGCTTTCCTGGGATGTCACTTTTCCACTATTCTACCTGATGCCAAGCTTTCCATTTTTTCTTTTATAACATCTGAGCCTTGTATCTATTGTTTATAAGTAGATTTGGGCTTTGAATTCAGATCTGTAGATGAAAAGGAGATCTCATTACATATCTAAATACCAGAGTGCTATTTTTCCATACTTCATAGCAAGAGTGTACATTCCCTAATTACCTGTTCCAATGCAACTGAAGTTTTTACCTCCTCAGTGTATGTAAATGGTTTCATCCCTGTGTGGATTCTCTGATGCCGTGAGAGGCTTTCTTGCCAACCAAAGCTTTTACCACAATCAGGACATGTAAATGGTTTCATTCCTGTGTGAATTCTCTGATGCATTGTGAGGTTTACCTTCTGACCAAAGCTTTTACCAGATTCGATCCATGCAAATGGTTTCTCTGCCTTGTGGACTTTCTGATGCACTTTAAGATTTACATTACAACCAAAGCTTTTACCACACTTAGAACATGTGAATGGTTTCACTCTATTGTAGATTTTCTTGAGTATTTTGTATGTTCTGTATTTGGATGTTTTTTGTTTGAAAATGGACCAAGAAATAAAACATCCAAATCACAAAACGTTTTTCCAAACAGCATTTTCAAAAGGAAAAGATAGACTGCTTTTTTTTTTTGTAGAAAATTACCTTTCCTTTTCTGATTTTGGACGTTTTACAAAAAATCATCCAAATTCAGACTCAGATGTCATATCCAAAAATGCCCCTTGTGCATTTGACTTGCCCAAAGTCACAAGGAGCTGTAGTGGGAATTGAACCCATGTTGCCAGGATCAAAGCCCACTGCACCAACCATTAAGCCACTCCTCCTCTATTTTTGGATGTTTTTTGTTTCAAAATGGACCAAAAAATAAAATGCCCATATCACAAAACGTCCAAAATACAAAACATCCATAGTATTTTCGAAAAATAAAAAAAACAACAACCCATAGACGTTTTCCTTTTTTGAAAATGATCTTCTTTCCTGTTCTGGATTTGGATGTTTTGTGTAAAACGTCCAAATTCAGATTTAAGACTGCATAAAGTAGGATGATTATTGTTATTTATTAAAAGCAATAAATATTGGAAATGTTTCTAAAGTCATAAGTTTGGATAAATTGAAATCTCCAAGTTTGCTTTGAGGTGGACAAAACCTAACCACTGTCCTTATTGATTTCAAAACAGTACGCTGAGCTGGTTCATTACCAGTGCAATGTTCAGCCAGCTGTAGTCAGTGTTTCTTAAAATGCTGACTACCAGTGTCTAATTTAGATCCAGGTATTTAGTGCCCTATCCAAGCACCAGCACGGAATATCCAGCTCTTCCACGGCCACTGGAAGTTATGTGGATAAAGCCAATATTCAATTACAACAAAACTTATATTGCACTACAAACCATATATTGCTGATTACAATATATAAAAAGAGACTAGGCCAACCTAAGTAATAACATTTAAAATATCTCATTGACCAATTCAGCTAAAAAAATAAAAATCTTCCTAAACAAATGTCTAATATGCTGTAATTAAAAAAAAAATCCATCAACTCAAATATATAGAAAATAAATGTGTTTTTAACAGCTTTTGAAACCTGAGGTCAATCTTAATTCAAGAGGGAATGAATTCCAGCATTGAGCTGATCTATAAGCAAAGCCCACTGCATGAATGGATTTATACTTCACATTTTTCAGAGTAGGGAATTGCAATAGAGCATGATCTCTTGGCCTAAGCGAAGGAGCTGCTGTTTTGGTAATTAGCAGTGTAACTACTACTACTTAACATTTCTAAAGCGCTACTAGGGTTAAGCAGCGCTGTACAATTTAACATAGAGGGACAGTCCCTGCTCAAAGAGCTTACAATCTAAAAGACAAGTGAACAGTCAGTCCGATAGGGGCAGTCAAATTGGGGCCAGATATTCTGGGGCATGACCGTAAAGTGTCTTATGTACCAGCGTACATATTTTAAATTAACAACAAGCCTCCAGTGGAAGCCAGTAGAGGCTCCTCAGTAAAGGTGTAACATGATTTCCACTTACCGAAACTCAATTTTGCGGCAGCATTCTGCAAGATTTGCATACGCCTCAAAGATGACTTAGGGGCCCTGTAACAAAGGTGCGCTGAAAAATGGCCTGTGGTAGTGTAGACGCGTGTTTTGGGCGCACGCAGAATCATTTTTCAGCGCACCTGTAAAAAATGCCGCTCATCCATTTTGGGTCTGAGACCTTATTGCCAGCCACTGACCTAGCGGTAAGGTCTCACGCGGTAATGGTCTATTCATATGAAATGCCGATTACCACCCACATACCAGTAAATAAAAATATTTTCCAGCACGCATAGCGGATGCACGTCAAAAATAAAATTACCGCAAGGGCCACGCAATAGCCTGGAGGTAACTCAAAACTGGTGCATGTTAGGGGCACATAGGCGCCTACGCAGCTTAGTAAAAGGGCTCCTTAGAGCAGCCTGAATAAGCCTGAGACAGCACCAATGCCTGAACTGCTATTTGAAAGCATTCTTGGTTTAATAGATGTTTTATGCATTGCAGCTGTCTCAGCTTACAAAAGACTTTTCTAATAAGTTGCTTGATCTGATTCTTCATAGTTAAATACTACTACTACTACTAACTAGCATTTCTAAAGCGCTACTAGGGTAACTATTCAGTACAGTACCCGCACAGCTGGCCAGGCAATGTTAGGCCTGCCTTTGTGCAATCCCACACCAAATATCACTGGTACCCACAAAACACAAATTCTGGGTGTCGTTGTAGATAATAAAATCACACTCAGATATCACACATCTGCCAAACAAAATGAAAATCAAATCCAAACAAGCAGGAAATCATATCAAAACAAGGACATCAAAATAGTCCAACTTAGTCCAGAAAAAAAAAAGGGGGGGGGGGGAGGTCTCAACAAATGCTGCAATATTGAATTTTAATCATTAATTGCACACACAACAAGTCATCATAGACTAAAAAAAAACCCAAAATAGGTTTATTTTTATTTTCTTCTCTTATATTTATAAATGCTTTTATTCACACATAATTCCAGCTCTAAAAAGTAAAAAAAAAATCCACAAAATAACTTACCTTTTTGTGGAAGAGAGTCACTGACGAATCTGTCCTGCGTATAGACTCCGACAGTCCCGTTTCGTATTTCTTCCTCAGGGAACCCAGACGCGGACTTGTAAGAAAATTAAATGACTAAAAAACGCTGGACAGGACGCTGAATCAGCTGATTCAGCATTTTTTAGTTACTTAATTTTCTTACAAGTCCGCGTCTGGGTTCCCTGAGGAAGAAATATGAAACGGGACCAGGGAGCCAGCGGAGCCGAGAGCCACGCGGCTGCTCCCAGTAGCTAAGAATGCACCCGGGGGGGGGGGTTTGATGCACCAAGGGGTGTGTCCTTGCGCCGGGGGGGGGGTGTCATGCTGCACCCGGGGGGGGGGGGGGGTGCACATCTGCGATCCGCCCCGGGTGGCAGCCGACCTAGGATCGTCACTGAGATAAGGGGAGATACGATTGAGGTCTACAAAATCCTGAGTGGTGTAGAACAAGTAGAAGTAAAACGATTTTTTTACTCATTTCAAAAGTACAAAGACGAGTAGGGGACATTCGAGGAAGTTACATAGAAATACTTTTAAAACAAATAGGAGGAAATATTTTTTCACTCAACGAATATTTAAGCTCTGGAACACTTGCCAGAGGATGTGGTAACAGTGGTTGGCATATCTGGGTTTAAAAAAGTTTTGGACAACTTCCTGGAGGAAAAGCCCATAGTCTGCTATTGAGACAGACATGGGAAGCACCTGCTTGCCCTGTGTAGTATGGAGTGTTGCCACGATTTGGGTTTCTGCCAGGTACTTGTGACTTGGCTTGGCTATTGTTTAGAAAACGGGACACTAGGCTAGATGGACCATTGGTCTGACCCAGTATGACTAGTCATGTTCTTATGTTTAGATTTGCACTTGGCAGAAAACAAAAAGAGTACAGATACATATGTAGACCCAAAACCAAGAACAAACATAAGCAAATCACAGCTTTTGGAGACTTGTGAGAAGGAGTGCCAATCCTAGGTCCTCAGAGCAGTCAGCACACAATTTGGATTATTTACAAGGCCTCTCCCAGGAAGCTAACCCATCCTTGGGAACCTACAAGCTACCGTTTCCCCGAAAGTAAGACATCCCCCGAAAGTAAGGCCTAGCAAATTTTTGTTTGAAAGCAGGGCCGCCGAGAGCCGGACAAGGCCACCCCCGGGCCCCCCCCCCCCACCCACCCTCCATTGCTCCTGGAACTAACCTTAAACGCCTCCTTTCACCTTCGCAGCAAGCAGCAGCAGGGCAGACCTCTCCTTCCTTCCGTGCCCTGCCCTCCCCTCGCGGACGTTACATCAGGCGAGGGCGGGACACAGAAGGAAGGAGTGGCCTGCCCTGCTGCTGCTTGCTGCGAAGGTGAAAGGAGGCATTTAAGGTTAGTTCCGGGAGCGATGGAGGGCGGGCGGGCCAACCCCGATCCAACCCCGATGTTTCCCCGAAAAATAAGACAGCCCCAGAAAATAAGACCTAGCGCATTTTTTGGGGCAAAAATTAATATAAGACAGTGTCTTATTTTCGGGGAAACACGGTAGCTAGAGTCTATGCAGACTCATGGAGATGGGGATAGCTAAGACCTCCAGACTGCTGCTATGCCAGGAGTAATTTTTTGGGCTGTGGTGTAAACAAAGCAGAGGCAAAGGGCTCATTAGAAGCAAAGCAATGTAGAACGTCCCTTTTATGCTAGTAGACCCTCTTTTAAGTTATTTCTCTGCAAGTGTCAGGATTCTGAAGGTGGTTCATCTGATACTAAATGTGCAAATCATAAGTCATTCGTTTTGGTCTGATCAAGTGAATAGCAGGTCAAGAAAGATGCTTGCTGGCAAAAAAAAAAAAAAGGTGTTTATTTCTTCAGGCCTTTTGGTGGAAGCACTGTTTCTTTTTCAAGATTATCAAAGCTAGGCACGAACTGCTACATTCCTGTGAGATCATCTTGTTTATAAGCCAAGAACACTGTTTCTTTCACAATAGCATTTTCAGCTGTATTCAGCATTAACTGGTCTTTAGTTCCATATGCTCCCCTCATATTGCCCTTCTGCTCTACTGCCATTATGTTACTGGAATGGATATGATCATATGTTCTGTCAGCTTCTTTCGCAGAGAATATCATATATATATTGTAGTTGAACAAGTTATTGGACTATAATTTTTTGAACATTACTTGGGTTTCCTTTTGAAAGGAGAAATGTTCTTCATATTATTAGCCATTGTGCTGTTAAGTTTGGCTGTCTGATAAACTGATTTTTGTACTTTGCCAGATCTTGTGGGAAAAGATTTAACAGTTTGAGCAAAAAATTGGTCACTCCATCTGGAGTTTTTTTTTTCTGCTGCTTTTTTTCCAGTATTACATTGTACTGAAACCTATGATAATATTGGCCAGGTGGAGGGGATTGATTTTAAGAAGGCCTTGGTAACCTGCCCTTGGAGATTTGAGGTGTCATTTGTTTATCTTTTTATAGTGATCGGCACAGTGCTCACTGAACTGATTGGCACTAAAAATGTATTTTTTTGATTAGGTGTTAATTTGTTTGCTTCTCGATTTAAGGGTTTTCTTAGAATACTAGTAAAAAAGGCCCATTTCTGACACAAATGAAACGGGCGCTAGCAAGGTTTTTCTCGGAGTGTGTATGTTTGAGAGAGTGTGTGTGAGAGTGACTGTGTGAGAGTGAATGTGCGAGTGTGTGTGTGTGTGTGACAGAGAGAGAGAAAGAGTGAGTGTGGGTGCGAGTGTGTCTGTGAGAGAGAGAGAGTGTGTGTGTGAGAATGAGAGTGTGTGCGAGCGTGTATGTGAGCCACAGTGAGTGTGAGAGAGTGTGTTTCACACAGATACAGTGTGTGTGAGAGAGATAGAGTGTGAGAGTCTGTGTGTGATACACAGATTCTCTGTGAGACTGAGAGAGTGTATGAGATCGAGAGAGTGTTGAGAGTGACTGTGTGACACAGAGAGAGTGAATGTGATACAGTGTGATACATAGTGTGTGAGAGACAGTGTGTGAGAGTGAGAGAGAGAAAGACACTGACTGTGAGAGAGAGAGAGAGAGAGAGTGTGACAGAGATATCTCCCCCCCTCTCTGGTCTCAGGACCCCCTCCCTCTCAGGTCTCAGGACCTCCTCCCCCCTTCCCTCTCTGGTCTCAGGACCCCTCCTCCCCTCCCCTCTCCCCCCTTCTCAGGTCTCTGGACCCCCTCCCCTCTGGTCTCAGGACCCTTCACCCTCCCTGGTCTCAGGACCCCCTCCATCCCCCCCCCTCTGGTCTCAGGACCCTTCACCCTCCCTGGTCTCAGGACCCCCTCCACCCCCCCTCTCTGGTCTCAGGTCCCCCTCCACTTACCCCCCTCTCCCGATTCTTCCATCCAATGTCTCTCTCTCTATCCCCTTCTTTCCATCCAGGCCCGCCCACCCAACACAGACCTGCCAAGTCTCCCATGAAACACGCGGCGCCAGCTCCCATTTCCGGCCACTGCTGCTTCTCCTGTTGAGCAGCAGCGGCCGCTACAAAAACGAAAAGAGCTAATTAAACCACCAGAAATGTTTTTAAAAAGCAAGTGCGGCACCGCAGGCAACCATCAGGCATTGGCTGTCGGCTCTGCAGCCACTCCTCTCGCCTTTCACGTCACTGCGCTCCTCCGGGGTTCTGCTCCAGGGGCAGTGACGTGAGAGGCAAGAGGAGTGGCTGTAGAGCCGACAGCCAATGCCTGATGGTTGCCTGCGGTGCCGCACTTGCTTTTTAAAAACATTTCTGGTGGTTTAATTAGCTCTTTTTGTTGTTGTAGCGGCCGCTGCTGCTCAACAAGAGAAGCAGCAGTGGCCGGAAATGGGAGCTGGTGCCGTGTGTTTCGCGGGAGACTTGGCAGGTCTGTGTTGGGTGGGCAGGCCAGGAGGGGAAGTGGCTGGGCCTGGGCCCATCCAGGCCCACCTGTGGGTACGCCCCTGCAAGGGGGCCCGGCCCGGTGGTGGACGGAGGGGGAGCGACGGCGACCTCGGGCGGGGGGTGGAGGGGGAGCAGTGGCTGCAGCGACCTTGGGGGGTGGAGAGGCGAGCAGTGGCGACCTTGGGGGGTGGAGGGGTGAGCGGCGGCAGCGGCGACCTCGGGAGGCGTGGCAGCAAGGGCGGCAGGGGCGGGGCCCCGGGACCCCAGGGGCGGCCTTGTCCCGGGCCCGGCCCAGCCTCTCGGCGGCCCTGGGTGGAGATGTTGGTGCATGTGGAGGAAGGGCTGAAGCTGCTCCTGCAACGTTCCAATGTCTCTGACTGCGTTCGTAACCATCTCCTGACGCCAGGCATGCAGGGTTCTACTGTGGGAGAGTGACGTCAGGAGATGGTTACGAACGCAGTCAGAGACATTGGAACATTGGAGGAGCAAATTATTATATTAGATTGTTTGTGTAGCCCCAGAGTTCGCCCTCAAACAGGTGTGCACTTGGTGGTCCCTATATGCAGATCAGCATTTACTTGCTATTAGGGCTTATTTTATACAGGTACACAAGTCCCTATGTTACCTTCATAAAGTCTCACTTTGCCATACTGTTATGAAATCAAGCTCTAACAGTATTGGCTGTAAATACAAAATGTATTTATTTTCTATGTGATATATTAGTTAAATAGTGTAAATCTTTACTTGTTAAGTAATGTCTACATAAACCAAATGATACATTATCGCACGGCAGTCAGATGTGCTGTTCCTTCTAATTTATAAACCTTGTTGGGCAGGAGCTTTTGCTGAAAGATTTGATAAAGCAATTTTCCACATTTTAAAGCTTTGCAGCATAATTAAAGTAAAACCTTAGAAAAGCAATTCACTTCTGTTTTTCAATGAAAAATTACATGTTTTGGAACAAGGCAGTGCTTGGAATGGAATCTGGACTTGTAATTGACTTTTGCAAAGGCCCTGTATAAAAACAAACAAAATATATTTTTACAGGAAAATCTTTCCAAACTTTACATTTTGCCACATAACATATATTAACTGTCTCCTGGTTGATCAAATATTCTTTATTAAAGTATTTGAGCTTTTTATCTCGGTCTATTTTCACAACAAATTAATTTCATTTGACTGATATGGACTTAATTATATTAGGGCCAGACATAAGGGATTTGATGTACCGCCTTTCTGTGGTTACAAGTGTTTTACATATTATATACAGATACTTAACTTTTGTATCTGGGGTAATGGAGGATTAAATGACTTGCACACAGTCACAAGGAGCTGCAGTGGGAATTAAACCCAGTTCCCCAGGTCACTGCACTAACCATTAGGCTAAGTGTGATGGCGGCACATTGGGTCCATTTGAATTATACCTCCTATAAATCTGCACATGTCTTGAGGAAAACTGGTAGCTAACCCCCCCCCCCCCCCCCCCCCCCATTTACTAAACTACACTATCAGCTGCCAATTCTATATAGGTCAAATTAATGAGGTAATGAGTTGTCAACAATCAATTATTGACATTAATGGGTACAAAAACTAGGAAGTTACATGGTAGTACTTTTAAAATGAACAGGAGGAAATATCTCTTCACTCAGTGAATAGATAAGTTCTGGAGCTCGTTGCCAGAGGATGAAGCGGTTAGTGTATCTGGGTTTAAAAAAATGTTTGGACAAGTTCCTGGAGGAAAAGTCCATTGTTATTGAGATGGACATAGAGGAAGACACTGCTTGTCCTGTGATTGGAAGCATGGAATGTTGCTACTAAATAGAGTTTCTGCCAGGTACTTGTGACCTGGATTGGCCACTGTTGGAAACAGGATACTGGGCTAGATGGACCATTGGTCTGAGGTATGGCTATTCTCCTATGTTCTTGATTTGGATTTGTGCACAGATCTGCCTGCACACTATTCTATAACACTGCACATCTAAATTTTCTCACTTAAAATCCACAAGGGGGTGTGGTGATAGGAGGGCATGTGGGTCAGGAAAATTACCATAATTTAGGTACAGTGTTATATAATACCAGGGTTATGCGTCCAACTTGCATGCCAGGGTTTACAACAGGTCTTAGCAGGCATAAATTCTGGGGATCAATATACAAATAATGGGAGTAATTCTTTCACTATAATTTATTAACACATCAGGATTTACCCGAAAGTTCATTCATTTACCAATATCAAGGAAAACATACAAAAAAAATATTTAAAATGATGCAATTGTGTTCAGAAATAAATCAATGCCCCAAAGTGATTTTTAAATTGCAGATAAGCACCCATATCTCAATCATTGCACAGCCTTATGCAGGATAATAATTCCTTCTGCAGAAATAAAATAAAGGTTGTACTTATCTTGCAAATATATATATCTAGGAGAGATGAAAGGATGATCAATATATAACGCCCCAACAAGGACCCGTGTTTCTTGCCAGAATCATCCGCTTCATCAGGAGGCCTTTTTTCATAATCGCAGGATGGGCTGGAAACCTCCAACCTGACACTATCTTGGTTAACTGACGGAACGCGAATCCTTGTTGGGGCGTTATATATGGAACACCCTTTCATCTCGCCTAGATATGTATTTCTAAGATAAGTACAACCTTTATTTCTTTCTGAAGAAGGAATGTGCATAAGGATGTGCGATGATTGAGATATGAGTTCCTATATGCAATTTAAAGGGGCACTGATTTATTTCTGAGCACAATTATATCACTTTTAATATATTTTTTGTGTAGTTTCCTGGATATTGGTAAATTAATAAATTCTGGTGCCCAAAATTGGGCGTAGGAATCCTCACTAAGGGCCTCTTTTACAAAGCTGTGGTAGAAGGGGGGCTTGCAGTATTCATGGTGCACTGAAGCCCCTTTTACTGCAACGGACCTTTTTTATGAAAGGAAATGGCTGTGCGGTAAGTACAAACTTGCCACGCAGCTTCCACGGTGGGCCAGCGGTACTGCTGATTGGTGCATGACAACGCTGCGGTTAACTCTGCCACTGCATTGTAAAAGGGTCCCTAAGCGCTGTTCTATGAAGGTCACTCAGCCCGGAGTCACCTTTATGGAATAGCGTTTAGCACAGATTTTTCCGGTACTTACATTTGAGCACCATTTACTGAATCTGGCCTTTTGTGGTTTTTCATTCGCTGATAATAGTGTGCACCCTTTGCAAAGAGTGTGGGCTTTTATCCAGATAGTGTGCACATGTGTGAACCATTGTGCGTGTGTGAACCAGTATGTATGCACACACTATAAAGAAAAGAATGTGTCCTCTTTAGGAAGAGTGTTCCTTCCGTGTTCCCGTAGTGAACAAACACCCAAAACTTACAATTACAATTGCAACTATATTTATAGTCTGCAATTACCACAAAAGTTCAATGTGGATTAAGGTAAAATTACCAACAGCCAAAAAAATGGGAATTGTAAGCTCTTTGAGCAGGGACTGTCTTTCTTCTATGTTTGTGCAGCGCTGCGTACGCCTTGTAGCGCTATAGAAATGCTAAATAGTAGTAGTAGTAGAATATGTAAAATTGAAGATTAACTTACCAACTGAACTACCTAAATATTGACTGACTAAACAGGTTTTTAGTTCTTCCTAAACTGCCCTTAGTTTGTTTCCATCCTGTTCGTGCTTGGCAAAGAACTCCAGATCTTTGCAGATTGATAAGAGATTAAAAGAAATATACATTTGTATTTAACGTGATCGGCAGAGAGACAGTTAAATTTTAACTGGTTATTTGAATGAAGATCTTTGCCAGATAAAGAGGACAATACTAGCATTAGTGGTGGAAGTGCCAAGCTATGAAGAATATTAGACACCAACAGACATAATTTAAACAATGGCCACACTTTGGGGTCCTTAACAGTGGCGGAGCTACGTGGGGCCATGGGGGCCTGGGCCCCCCAAACTTCCTCTGGGCCCCTGGTTTTGCTGCATGCTCAATTTCACTAAAAGGAGCAAGCAGGACGTGAGGGGAAGAGAGAGTAGGGCAGGCAACGTGGCGGCGCTGGAGACTGGCACTGGACAAGGCTTCAGCTGGCAGGGGTTGGGGACCCCCGCCAGCCAAGGTATTTGCTGCTGCAATGGGTGGGGAGTGGCAGGGCAGCGAGGTGGTGTGAGGGGGCAAGCAAACCAAAATGTGCCCCCACCTCAGGCTCTGGCCCCCTCCCACCATGAGGTCTGGCTATGCCCCTGTTTTACAAAGCTGCATCAAAAGGTTGCCTGCACTGGCATTGGCATATGTTTTTGATAAGCGCTGAGGCCCCCTTTTACTGCAGCGGGTAAAAAGTAGGTTTTTTCAAAAAAAGAAATAGATGTGAGGCAGGTGAAGCACTTCCTGTATGCCCATTTCAGATGGGAGCACTTACCGCCACCCACTGAGGTGGCGGTAAGGGCTCCCATGCTACCCCGGCAGTAACTGGGCAGAGCGTGGCACTGCCCGATTACCACTGGGTACACACTGGCTCCACAAAAATAAAAATATTTTTGGAACGCCGAAAATGGCACGTGCTGGGGATGGGAGCTATTGCCAGGTTGGTGCGGTAGCACAGTGGTACCTTCCATTTTAGTGAGCGGTAAACCCGTGTTGAGCTTACCACCGCTTTGTAAAAGGGCCCCTTGGATGGGTAACCAGTGGAGTTTCTCTTTTCCATTTGGTTGCTTGATATATTAGCCTGGCTGAAGTATTTTACAATGTCTGTAGCTGCTTGCACAATCTTTCAGGATATCCCACAGAAAGTAGATTACAATAATCTAATTAGGTGATTCTAAGAGCATCAACAACTAAGCTGAACTGAGTAAGAGAAAGATATTTTTTATATTCTCCCAAGCTGTTTCAACTTCCAAAAGATCTTTTTGCTGAAAACATTGATAGGACTCTAAAAGTTAATATGGGATCATGTAACACTCCGAGCACTTTCAGTGCTCAGTGCTGTTTCATTTTTCAGAAGAACCTTCTTTAAAGAGAGAGCATCATTTATAAGTGATAGCATCAAACTACCTAGCCAAATCGTTTTAGTCTTGTCTGAATTCCTACCCCGTTGGTGACTCAGATGTTTGGGGAGGCTAAAGAGGGGAGGGGCTGGGGCGGAGCAAGGAAGGGATAATGCAGGGCATGGCAGGGCAATTTAAAACCCTTGAGGTGGGGAGGGTGACACCTATGTCAGCAGTAAATCAATAGCAGATCAGTTTTGAACACAGCAGGGAAGGACCCCCCCCCCCCCCCCCCCCCACGGTGTTGCTCTGGTGCAGCTACACCAGCTACCTCCCCTCCCCCAGTGCCTCTGCTACTGACAGTAATATTCACACTAAATACACTGCAGAAAATTATGTGCCAAAATTCAAAACAATGCATCAAAATAATAAAACATATTAAGCAGAATAGTATTTGAAGTAATACGTGCAGGTACTTTAACACTTGGCTCTCAATGAGTCCTAGCTCCCCAGTCCAGCTTCCTGTTGGCCATGTAAACAGTGATGTTTTCAGCAGCACTGTAACAGAAATACTGTGGTTACTGGCAACCATAAAATGAGGTTTGCCTGTCAATGTTTTTTGTAGGCTTCAGATCTGCTGGCTTTTAGTTTATTAACGTGTTTTGAATAGGAATGATCTGTACTGGCTGTACCTAACGGTTATAACAGCTGGGTAAGAACCAGGGTGCAAATCCTACTGCCACTTGGACAAGCCATTTCTCTCCATTGTCTCAGGTACAAACTTAGGGGTCCTTTTACTAAGGTGCACTGAAAACTGGCCTGCGCTAGTGCAGATGCGCTTTGGGCACACGCAGAATCATTTTTCAGCGCACATGGAAAAAATGCCTTTTTTAAAATTTTTGCCGAAAATGGACGTGCGGCAAAATGAAAATTGCCGCACATCCATTTTGGGTCTCAGACCTTACCATCATCCATTGACCTAGCGGTAAAGTCTCACGTGGTAACTGGGTGGTAATGACCTACGCATGTCAAATGCCACTTGGCTCGCATCCAATATATGCATCTGAAAATAATTATTTTTCGGACGCACTTATCGGACATGCGCCAAAAAAGAAATTACCGCAAGAGCCACGTGGTAGCCTGGTGGTAGCTCCATTTTGGCACGCATTGGGCGAGTGTAGACGCTTACACGGCTTAGTAAAAGGGTCTGATGATCAAAACTCTGTTCCTGGCTGGTTAAATAGCACTGAACATTGGCCGGTACATGCCTAACTGGGAGACTGCCAAGACTCCACTCATGTGTATCTCCTTGCAGGCAAGCAATATGGCAATTAGGCACTACCTTATATTTATTTATTTAGATTTTGCTCACACCTTTTTCAGTAGTAGCTCAAGGTGAGTTACATTCAGGTACACTGGATATTTCTCTGTCCCAGGAGGGCTCACAATCTAAGTTTGTACCTGAGGCAATGGAGGGTTAAGTGATTTACCCAAGATCATAAGAAGCAGCAGTGGGATTTGAACCGGCCACCTCTGAATTACAAGACCAGTACTCTAACCACTAGGCCACTTATAGAACAACACTTAGTGCATTTAGGCACCTGTCAATCAATGACATCTCTGATGCCAGCTTATAGAAATGCTCTGCATATGTCTTTCTACCAGTTTTCCCTCCATGTCAACTTTCATCCCATTCTGTAAAATTTTCAAAGACCCATTTTACTCCCAGACAGATGGGCAGACATTTCACAGCCCTTTTTGTATAATTCTTTCCAACTACGCTCCTCTCTTTTTGTGTAAGAAAACAATTTTTGGTCATTATGTAGTTCTGTGACAAAAATAACCTTAAATAAGCAGAATCCTTAAAGAGACAGTTGTATAAATGTGTGGCTTGTTGCAGGCACAAGTTACACCACTTGTTCAAGGGAACTTACACACATAACCAGACTTTTAAATGACCCTGGAAAAAGCACCAGCACACAATTGTCCCTGCAATTTGATGTGGGCAAGCTTGCAGTAAAAATCTGTTCTCGCACGTTGTCGAATCTAAAACTATGCATTTAAATGATAACTCCACTGCAAGAATGCCTCTTCTGAATACAATTAGACATGTGCACCCCTTACTTACTTATTTATTTGGATTTAAGAACTTAAGATCAGACCAATGGTTCATCTAGCCCAGTATCCTGTTTCCAACAGTGGCCAATCCAGTCACAATTACCTGGCAGAATCCCAATTTAGCTCACACTTTTTTTTCTACTAGTAGCTTAAGGTGGGTTACACTCAGGTAAACTAGGTATTTCCCTGTCCTCAGAGGGCTCACAACCAAAAGGGGCAATTGTATAAAAAGGGTGTCTCCAGTTACGCACCCCAATAATGTATGATAGGAGCCTATTTTATACTGAGACGTAGTGTCATTATAGAATACCAGCATAGCCCTGTACTGGCATGTGTAACATTTAAACTAGGTAAAACTGTGGCTGCCTAAATGCAAGTCACTTATGGTATTCTGCAAGTTACCCATGTAACTGGTGCTCTGCCCATAGCCTGCCCCCTTCCAGTTACACACACCCCTCTAGAACAGCACTTTTCTGTGCATTTACATCTCTAAAGGGACATATGATCACAGGAGCCTCATTATAGAATCACCCTTCATGTTTCTACCTGAGGCAGTAAAGGTTTACAGGGGTGATTTGCCCAAGATCACAAGTAGCAGCAGCGGTGGGATTTGAACCTGGTTTTGCTGGTTAACAGTCCAGTGCTCTAATAATAGTAACATAGTAGATGACGGCAGAAAAAGACCTGCACGGTCCATCCAGTCTGCCCAACAAGATAAACTCATATGTGCTACTTTTTGTGTATACCTTACCTTGATTTGTATCTGTCATTTTCAGGGCACAGACCGTATAAGTCTGCCCAGCACTATCCCTGCCTCCCAACCACCGGCTCTGGCACAGACCGTATAAGTCTGCCCAGCAATATCCTCGCCTCCCAACCACCAGCCCCGCCTCCCACCACCGGCTCTGCCACCTAATCTCAGCTAAGCTAATCACTCCACTTTAGCCAGCATCCCAGGAGGACTAGTTTATAAACAGGTCATTTTCCTGGGTAAAGCACCTTTTTTACTCATAGAAATGTCTTTTAAAATTACCCTCTAATTTGTACATGATTAAATTTGATTTTGTTCCCAATTGATCTATAGTTGGAAAACTTTAGCTGGACTCCTAGTTATATCGAAGGCAGAACAGGCGGGGACTCCAGGGCATATGATTAGAAAATTTAATAAGGAAAGCACAGCTTCTATAACATATCAAAGAAGTCAGATAAGTGAAGAACTTTACTGTCTGCGGGCACACTCCTGACTGACTGTGCCAGCTGCTCTGCGGGATACATTGCTAGGCTCAATGTCTATATGATATACTGGGACAATAGAAGCTTTGTCTGCTGCTTTATTATTGCACTACCTAAGCAAGTGCAACGCGGGATAATGCTGAGTGACAATGCATACTACAACCATCAAGCTGCCCTAGACTTACTGTATTATCCAGCAGTCTTTGTCTCTCTTTCGTACAGAGAAAGGTACATACCAGTTTCTCATCAGTGCTAAGATGGCAGGTATTGAAGAGCGCTCCTACAAAGATATTTCCAAACATACAGTACATCGTAATGCAATGAAAGAGCTGTCCATTATGCAAGCAGAAAAGAATGTCTAAACTGGATTTCTTTAACAATACCAATCGAAAATTCTTTTGTGCCACTGTTATCATTAGATAAATGTTTCCATTTTAAACTATATATTTATTGTAGTTCCATGAAATCACTATGCAAAAACCTCAGAGCACTGGAAAGTGCCAGAGAAACACTGGACTCATGTTGTAGATACAACTGAGGGAATGAAGAAGTTTTGATCACCTGAGACATTTCCACTCCTACAGATAAAAAGCTCAGTGCAAGAAAACTGATCATTGTGTTACAGGAGGAAAGTACGAGAACAGGTCCGCTAGTACTAAGCATGTATTCTGTGCCATGTGTGCAGATAGAGAAGATCCTCAAGTACCACCAAATGAAATCACCAAAAATGAGGAAATATATTCTGAAATAGTTGTATCAAATATATCATAACATCAAGTCCCTTACAACTATATATATATTCTGATAACTTTATTGTAAAACATACATCAAAAATTCTCAATACAATGTATTACACATATTAAAAACCAAACACATAACTCTCGCACTTGACACAAACACTCACCATACCTACATACATCATACCCATGTCATATAAATATACCATTTTCAACAAACCATAATATAAACAATATAAGCAAATGAAATCAGAGATCAAGAAACTGTGGCAGAAATGTAAGGGATGTGATATACCAAAGCAGTTTACATTTATTATACACAGGTACTTTCTCTGTCCCTTGTGGGCAATGGATGGTTAAGTGACTTGCCCAGAGTCACAAGCAGGCAGATGATCAAAAGCAAACACAAGCACTAGAGGCCATTAGCACCAGATTAGCGCCCGCGTTTGCCTGTGCCCCAGGGTCAGAGCCGGCAAGCATGTAAAAAAACGAGCTAGCTGGCTCTGACTGCAAATTGCATGCAAACGAGGGTCTCCCACATTCCTCCCTGATGATCAGCGGGCAGCAAACCAAACAGGGGTGCTGCTCCCGCTGCAAACCCTACGCCAGCTTAGAGCTGGCATTAGGGTTTGCCGAGCAACGGAAGAATAGGGGAGACCAGCAGAAGAGGTTTGACAGGTCTGCGATTTTTTCCAGGATCTGTCAAACCTATGCCTGTCACCCCAAACACTAAAAAGACCTTGTGGTCCAGTGGAACCCCTAGCCCCCACCCCCAACACTGAAGAGACCCTTGTGGTCCATCGACACCGGAAACGGCACCAGCACCCCCTCCCTGGGATGCGCTGGGTGGCACTTAACCCTTATATGTAAGTTAAGTCCTGCCTAGTACATCCCAGAAAGCACCAGGCAGGGCAGAGCACCGCCATTTTGAGGAGGCACCTGCAGAGGAGGAAGGAGGAGTGCTAGTCCCTCCCTCCTTCAACTTTGAGGTAGGCCGTGGGGGTAAGGTGCCAGTTCTGGTGCTGGTGAGGGTGAGTGTGATCATCTGCCTGCAAGTGCTGAAATGAACACTAGCAGTGAATTTGAGAGATAAGTTCATCTCTGACATATGCTAGTATCAGGGCCGCCGAGAGGGGGGGACAAAAGTCCCCGGGCCCGGGCCTCCGGGGGGGGGGCCCGGCGCCGCCGCAGTCCGGCCCGCCCGCCCTCTGTCGTTCCGGCCAGAACTAACCTGAAGCGCCTTCATCTTCGAAGCAAGTAGCAGCGGCAGCAAGACAGGCCACTCCTTCCTTCCATGCCCCGCCCTCGCCTGACGTAACGTCCACGAGGGCGGGGCAGGGAAGGAAGGAGAGGTCTGCCCTGCTGCTGCTGCTGCTTGCTTCGAAGATGAAGGCGCTTCAGGTTAGATCAGGGGGCCCGGCGACCTCAGGTGGGGGGGACGCGACCTCAGCGGGTGGAGGGGGGCCCGGCGACCTCGGGTGGGGGGGGCGCGATGCGACACGACCTCAGCTGGGGGGGGGCCCGGGGGCGGCCTTGTCCCGGGCCCGGCCCCGGATCTTGGCGGCCCTAGCTAGTATACAAATGAGATTCATACATGTCGTGGTTATATATTTATCAGGATTTATTTACCGCCTATTTGAAGAAATTCACCCAAGGCAGTGTACAGCAAGAATAAGCCAAACATGTGCAAACTAACTCATTAGATTATCCCAAACTAACTCATGAGATTATCCCAAAACAATTCCCACCAGAGACACAGAAATGGTGGCAGCATGATACAGAAATTGGGTGCCACTAACTGGATTCACAAGAATTTCCAAGCACATTCTGATATGGTACCTGTGTATGTATTACATCCTACGAACTCCATAAAGAAGCTCTTTTACCAAATGCAAATGCTAAGATGAGCACTAGCTGCAAAGCTTAGACACCAAGATCACCTCCAAATATCTCCAATTTGCAAGCAAGGTTCATTCTTGCTTGCAATGTAAATGAGTTTATCTTGTTGGGTAGACTGGATGGACCGTACACGTCTTTTACTATGTTACTATCCAGCTCATTTTCGAAGGAGATCGCTGGCCATCTTCCGACACAAATCAGGAGATGGCCGGCGATCTCCTTAACCCGGCCAAATCGGTATAATCGAAAGCCGATTTTGACCGGTGCCAACTGCTTTCCATCGCGGAGCCGGCCAAACTTCAAGGGGGTGTGTTGGTAGGGTAGCAAAGGCGGGACGGGGGCGTGCTCACGAGATGGCCGGCTTCGCCTGATAATGGAAAAAAGAAAGCCGGCCCTGACGAGCATTTCACCGGCTTCACTTGGTCCCTTTTTTTTCAGGACCAAGCTTCAAAAGGGTGCCCCAACTGACCAAATGACCACCAGAGGGAATCGGGGATTACCTCCCCTTACTCCCCCAGTGGTCACCAACCCCCTCCCACCCCCAAAAATATATATATTTTTTTGCCAGCCTCTATGCCAGCCTGAAATGTTATACCCAGCTCCCTGACAGCAGTATGCAGGTCCCTGGAGCAGCATTTAGTGGGTGCAGTGCACTTCAGGCAGGTGGACCCCCTCTACCTATTACACTTGTGGTGGTAAATGTTAAGCCCTGCAAACCCCCCAAAATCCACTGTACCCACATGTAAGTACCCCCTTCATCCCTAAGGGCTATAGTAGTGGTGTACAGTTGTGGGGAGTGGGTTTTGGGAGGATTTGGGGGGCTCAGCACCCAAGGTAAGGGAGGTATGTACCTGGAAGCTATTTTTGAAGTCCACTGCAGTTCCCCCTAGGGTGCCCGGTTGGTGTTCTGGCATGTCAGAAGGACCAGTGCACTGCAAATGCTGGCTCCTCCCACGACCAAATGCCTTGGATTTGGTGGGGTTTGAGATCGCCGGCATTAGTTTTCATTATCGGCGAAAAATGATGCCGGCCATCTCAAACCCGGCCGTCTGTGACATTTGGCTGGCCTGAACCGTATTATCGAAACAAAAGACGGCCGGCCATCTTTTTTGATAATACGATTCGGGACTGCTCTTTGCGGGATGTCATGTGAGAGCACCCAGCCAGTCCATTTGCTTTCTTTTTATTTTTTCTTTCATTTTAAAACATGAACAGTAATTATTATGGTGTTGTGCACTTATCTTTGGTAAATCCCAACGGGGTTCCTGTTTCACCTTATGGCTTCTTCAGGGGAATTTGCTCAAATGTGGTCAACTAGCCATCCATTAACTTATATCATAACTTGGTATCCGGTACTGTTCATGTTTTAAAATGAAACAAAAAAGAAAAAGAAATGATGATTAGATTAAAATGCTAAATAATGTTGAAAATTGGGAGGTTTTTGGCCAATGACTGTATATGTCTGTTGTGACTATAGCCATCTGTGAAAGATACAAGTCCACAGAGCATTTTCTGAGGTCTTTTCCTCCTCCCCAAGATCTTGAACAAGACTGAATTCTGAATATGTCATTAATATTCATTCAATAAACTCTATGAAAATGCCTTATGCATACATGACAGAAATTTGAGAAACTCTCTAGGGAGTCAAACTGAAACAAATCTTTCATTTTTCCCGAAACATTATTTGAAGTCTCTGTTGAATCAGAACTGAAACAAGAAGGCATAAAGACATTCAGAAAAAGGGTTCAACTTAAAAACAAAAAAACACCAAAGAATGCACTGGCTCCACATGTGGAACAAGAATAAACCTAGGACAATTTGCTTTTGGGTTTGATAACAGAAATAATGATACATTACATTACATACTAGTCATTAGAAGTCCAGTGTACAACCTTTATCCCCTAATAAATCAATGCTTAGAACTCCTGTGGTAAACCAACAATGCAGAAACCATACCGCCGGAACTGCACAGAAACATAGCTCACCAGTGGCCATAGGAAATGTTATTGAAATTATATGCACACTGTAAAAGCAGAAGCAAGGGAGAGCATGCTTGGTGCATGTGCAGAAGAGTTTTTTTGCAGTAAGCTCAGCCTCCTATGTGCATGCACATGGCAAACCCAAAAGTGAAGCACACATTGACATCTGTTTTCTGTGCCTTTAAATATAAGGGTTTCAATTTGTTTAACTTGGAATGCGTATATTTAAACTCAGTAAACAGACACCAATGAACTGCTAGATGACCGAGAGGTAAAAAGGGCACTCAGAGAAAAGCAATAGCCAAGAGATTAAATGAATTCTTTTTTTCCTTTGGTCTTCACTGAGGAAGATTTGGGAGAGATACCAGTGCTAGAAATGGTATTCAAAGCTCATGAGTCGAGAAACTGAATGAAATCTCTGAAAACCTGGAAGAAGTAATGGCACAATTTGACAAATTGAAGAGTAGCAAATCGCCAGGACTGGATGGTATTCATCCCAGAGTACTGATAGAATTTTTATTTTGTTTGTTACTTATATCCCACATTTTCCCACTCATGCAGGCGCAATGTGGCTTACAGAGAATTAAATAAGAGTACAAACTTAAAAGCTTAGGCAAGCATAAAAGAAGCAAGTAGGAGGGGAGAAACTAACAGCGTGAACTAGGCAGGGTAAGGGACAAGGGATGCATCAATCAACATGGTAAGTTGAGGGGTAAGTCTTAGCAAGAGGAATGTCTTTAACAACTTCTTAAAAAGGGCATGGTCCACTTGAGCTTTAAGGTGACGAGGTAACGTGTTCCAGTGTTTGGGACTCCAATAACGGAAGGACGAGGCGAAGATTTTCTTGTACTTGACACCCTTACAATTCGGAAAATGGAGGTGGAGATAGGACCGAGCAGCAGGGTTGGCATTTCTAGGCGGAAGGTCGATCAAGGGGAGCATGTAATCCGGGGTAGCCCCATAGATGATTTTATGTGTTAGGGAGCAGATCTTAAAAGCAATGCGCTCCTGTACAGGCAGCCAATGAAGTTTAAAGCGCAGTTGAAAAATGAACTTGCAGAACTATCGTTAGTAATATGTAATTTATCTTTAAATCAATCATGTTACCAAAAGGACTGGAGGTGATCCGGGAAATTATAGACCGGTAAGCCTGACATTGGTGCCAAGCAAAATGGTAGAGACTATTCTAAAGAATAAAATTACAGAGCATATTCAAAAGCATGGATTAATGAGACAAAGCCTACATGGCTTTAATGAAGGGAAATCTTGCCTCACCAATCTACTACATTTCTTTGAAGGGGTGAACAAATATGCAAATAAAGGTGAGTCGGTTGATATTGTGTATCTGGATTTTCAAAAGGCATTTGACAAAATACCTCATGTAAGACTCCAGAGGAAATTGGAGAGTCATGGGATAGGAGGTAGTGTTCTTTTGTGGATTAAAAACTGGTTAAAAAAATAGAAAACAGAGAGTAGGGTTAAATGGTCAATATTCTCAATGGAGAAGGGTAGATAGTAGGGTTCTCCAGGGGTCTCTGACAGGCCCACTGCTTTTTAACATATTTATAAATGATCTAGAGATGGGAATAATTAGTGAGGTAATTAAATTCCTTGACGACAAAAAAGTTATTCAAAGTTGTTAAATAGCATGGGGATTGTGAAAAATGACAAGAGGACCTTAGGAGACTGGGCATCCAAATGGCAGATGATGTTTAGTGTGAGCAAGTGCAAAGTGATGCATGAGGGAAAGAGGAACCCGAACTATAGTTACGTGATGCAAGGTTCCACATTAGAAATCACCGACCAGGAAAGGGATCTAGGTGTCATCGTTGATGATAAGGTGAAACCCTCTGGTGGTGGCTATGAAAGCAAATACAATGTTAGGTATTATTAGGAAAGAAATGGAAAACATATAATACCTTTGTATCGCTCCATGGTGTGACCGCACCTCGAATACTGTGTGCAATTCTGGTCACTGCATCTCAAAAAAAACATAGTGAAATTAGAAAAGGTACAGAGAAGGGTAACGAAAATGATAAAGGGTTTGGGACAATGTCCCTATGAGGAAAGGCTAAAGCAGCTAGGGCTCTTCAGCTTGGAGAAAAGACGGCTGAGGGGAGATATGATAGAGGTCTTTAAAATAATGAGTGAAGTGGAATGGGTAGAAGTGAATCGCTTGTTTACTCTTTCCAAAATACTAGGACTAGGGGGCACACAATGAAGCTACAAATAGTAAATTTAAAACGAATAAGATAAAATATTTCTTTACTCAACGTGTAGTTAAACTCTGGAATTAAAAAGTTTTGGATAGCTTCCTAAAAGAAAAGTCCATAAGCCATTATTAAGATAGACTTGGGGAAAATCCACTACTTGTTTCTAGAATAAGCAGTATAAAATGTATTGTACTATTCTGGGATCATGCCAGGTACTTGTAACCTGGATTGGCCACTGTTGGAAACAGGATACTGGATTCGATGAACCTTCGGTCTATCCCAGTATGGCAATTCTTATGTTCTCATGTTCTTAAGTACTTTGGGGTTTGCTCTGACTCACACACATTCGTTTCTCACTATCAGCACTCAGGGGCTTGCATGGGCTTCCTTCTGCTTCCAAATTTATAAAAAACTGGCAGATTCTAAAAAGAACATGAGAAATCCTCTCTTCAAACACCCTAATGCCTGCTCCGAGCAGGTGTTATTTTTTCAGCTGTAAGGCAGCTTTGTTTTGTGTGCTGTTCTCTGAGCATTGGGAAGGAATAAGAAATGACCTCATTAACACCTGTTTGACTGCATTAGCATGCTTTTTGAGCTAATGTTTGGAACACTTTTGTCTCCCACACTACAGCCTCAGAGCATTTGCGCTCACTAATGCTGGTGCTAGTTTGATATTTATCGCCTCTAGTGCCTGTGTTTGGTTCTGAGCAGGGGCGTAGCCAGACAACTGATTTTGGGTGGGCCTAGGCAAGAATTGGGTGGGCACCAAGTGTTCTCTCCCCCTCCCCTCAACCACCACCCAAAAAATGATCTCAGCTGGTGGGAAAACGCTTCTTTCCACCTTGGCAGCAGGCATGCACTGAAAACTGAGCATGCACAGGTGCCGGTGTCATGGAGAGTAGCGTTTTCGTTACCATCAGGGGAAAATCTTCAGCTGGCGGAGCTTGGTATTCCCACCAGTTACCACTAAACATGTGCTACTGTTGGGTGGGCCTGAGCCATAAATGGGTGGGCCCTGGCCCACCCAAGCCCACCTGTGGCTACGCCACTGGTTCTGAGCATTGGCTTGTAAGTGCCTTGTTTTACAGTGTGTTACATGTCCTTAGGATTAAAGATTGATCGTGCACCTGATGCAGACAGTTTGTTGCTGAAACATGTTGGGCTTTTATTAACACATGATAGGACCATATAAGCACGTTTTTCTTTTTTTTTTTTTTTTCATACTGAAGGTTGCTTTTAATATGCTTCAGTTGACTTTTCAGCCACTGGTTGGTTCTTTTGGCTGCTTTTTTCTTGTTCCCTGGATTGCTGGTGCAGCTTTGTTATGCCTCTCTTTTCTTTTATACAATTACTCTTTCCATCTATACTTTTTTCAAGTGCTCAAATGACTTCCTTTGGCTGAATAACTCAAAAATTAGAATTTACTTACACTATTTTAAGCCCCATTCTGACTTGCAACAGAATCCACTGCTGAGGGAGAGAAACATTTAATCAGATTTGGTGACAATTTTCAGTGCATGCTAAAAGGTTAGTGCACCTACAGCACGGTTTAGTAGACAGGGCCCTAAGCGTATTCTGTAACGTGGTGCGCGTAATTTCTAAGTTGCATAGTTGAAAAGGGGGTGTGGCTATGGGTGGGACGTGGGCATTTCTAAATTCTATGTGAATTGTTATAGCATTCAACCATTCTGCAACTAATTTAGGCATCAGGATTTATGCCAAGTAAAACATGGCACAAATGGCTGCGACTACATTTGGTTGCTTGGAGAGGCACTTTGTGTTATTCTATATAGTATGTGGAAATTTAAGCCTATTCTATAAAATTTAGGCGTACTTTACAGAATATGCTTAGGTGTATTTTTTCCCACATGGAATTTTCAGATGCCATATATAGAATCTAGCCTTAGCGCTGACTTTTTTCAGCACCCAAGTTTTTGCACCTTTTACAGAATTCCCTCCATTATGTGTTAAGTTTTGCTGTTAAGGCACCTAGAACATGACTCCTTAAAATCTGTGTATTCGGCAGCATCTAGACATATAAATAGTAGCATTGTAGAAATTGATATTTACAGATGTAAACTGTTCTAAAAAGTGGCTCTAACAAATTACTCATCTTATTTTCCATGGCCATCAAAAGTGCTCGACTTACATTTGGGACCCGTTGTTTTTTTTATTACTATTCTTTTCAAAATGATTAATAATTTAACAACATTGCATGCTGCATCTGAGATTTAAAGGAAAAGTTAAGAAGAAAGGGGAAAAACAGGAAAAATATTTCGCAGAAAGTCAAGCACACCAATGTAAGGAGGGAAGGTGCAAAAAAAGACAAACATAGTTTAATCAACAATAGATATAACAAAAAGGGGAGAAAAGGATAGATGATGGAACAACTAGTTCAATACATTTCAAGCCAGCCAAGCAAACTCAGCAAAATTCCTACCAACAATCAGGATGTATAAGAAAGCCATTTGCTTTTAAAGTCCACGAATTTCTTCAGAAGTTCCACTTCCAGAAAGGAATTGCCTGCCCCATTTAACTGACACAAAAGGAAAGTGTGAAAGCTACCACAGACTTCAAAAACCAGGACGACAGTTTTGAAGCTTTAACAAGTTTATTGATCAAGAACCCAACACAGTACTATGTTTCGACAAAACAGACTGCCTCAGGAGTCAACAATGAACAGATTATAGAGTCTCCAAAATCAGATCTTTCCAGTCGTAGATAAAAAGGATTGGTCAGAAAAATTGAATCGACTACCCGTCCCGCAGCAACTGCCAAGATCAGACTGGAAGAAGGATCTTGGCAGTTACTGCAGGGTGGGTAGTTGGTTCACTTGCTTTGCCATTTTAATGAAAAAGAGGGCGTGAATTTTCTTATTGACTCTCCCCATTGAAAGCTTCCAAGGGAGGAGCTGATAATGTTACTGAATTACTAAACATGAGTGTTTTAGAGGAAAACTTGTCTTTGTTCTCCTTTCTGCTCTGCTGACTGGATGAGCTGCTGGGGGAGAAATCTTGAATCTGAAGTTATTGGTGTTGAGGCCTGAGTAGAGCAAGATTCTTCTTGTCAAGGGAGTCTTGGCATATTTGGGACAAAAACCTTCAGGGGGATTCCCAGATAGAAGTTCCCTGGGTTCAGTGAACTCACACTTTGAGGGAGGTGTGAGAAGTCTTTTCAGATCCCAGAGAGAAGCTTGTTGAAGAATGGAGAATCACAGAGAAAATAAGACAATGGGCTAGATTCTATATATGGTGCCAGAACAATCCGCATGTTAAAAAAGTACACCTAGGCGTATTCTCTGTAGTACACCTACATTCTATAGAATACACTTAAATTTCTGGACAGTACATAGAATCATGCCGAGCACCTCTCCATGAGACCAAATTTTGTCGCGTTCATTTAGGCCATGCTTTATTTGGCGTAAAACCCAATGCCTAAATTAGACACGGAGCAGGTATATTGTATAAAATGTGCATAGATTATAGAAACACCCATGTCCCACCCATGGCCCCACCCCTTTTCAACTATGCAACTTTGAAATTACGTACACCAAGTTGCAGAATACACTTACAGGCTTATTTTCAAAAGGGCGCCCATCTTTCGACACAAATCAGGAGATGGGCATCCTTCTCCCAGGGTCACCCAAATCAGCATAATCGAAAGCCGATTTTGGGCATCCTCAACTGCTTTCTGTCACAGGGATGACCAAAGTTCACAGGGGTGTCGAAAGCATAGCGAAGGCAAGACTGGGGCATGCCTAACACATGGGCGTCCTCGACCGATAATGGAAAAAAGAAGGGCGTCCCTGACAAGCACTTGTGCGACTTTACTTGGTCCATTTTTTCTTACGACCAAGACTCAAAAAGGTGCCCAAACTAACCAGATGACCACCGGAGGGAATCAGGGATGACCTCCCCTGACTCTCCAAGTGGTCACTAACTACCTCCCACCCTAAAAAAAAACCTTTAAAAATATTTTTTGCCAGCCTCAAATGTCATAGCCAGCTCAATCACAGCAGTATGAAGGTCCCTGGAGCAATTTTAGTGGGTGCAGTGCACTTCAGGCAGGCGGACCCAGGCCCACCCCCCCTACCTGTTACACATGTGGTGGTAAATGTGAGCCCTTCAAAACCCACCAGAAACCCACTGTACCCACATGTAGGTGCCCCCCTTCACCCCTTAGGGCTATGATAGTGTTGTACAGTTGTGGGTAGTGGGTTTTGGGGGGTGTTGGGGGGCTCAGCACACAAGGTAAGGGAGCTATGCACCTGGGAGCAATTTCTGAAGTCCACTGCAGTGCCCTCTAGGGTGCCCGGTTGGTGTCTTGGCATTTCAAGGGGACCAGTGCACTACGAATGCTGGCTCCTCCCATGACCAAAGGGCTTGGATTATGTTGTTTCCATTATGGCTGAAAATCGGGGATGGCCACCTCTAAGGACAACCATCTCTAAGGTCGACCTAAATTTCACAATTTGGGCGTCCCTGGCCTTATTATCGAAACGAAAGATGGACACCCATCTTGTTTTGATAATATGGGTTTCCCCGCTCCTTTGCCGGGACATCCTCAGGAAAACTTGGGCGCCCCTTTCAATTATGCCCCTCCACGTGCGCGTAAATCCTAATTAATAACAATTAGAGCTGATAATTACTTGTTAACATCCAATTAACAGCACTGATTAGCTAGTTAACCAATTAAGTTGGCATAGAGAAGTGGCCTAGTGGTTACAACACCAGTCTTGCCATCCAGAGGTTCCTGGTTCAATCCCACTGCCACTCCTTGCTTCAGGTACAAACTTAAATTGTGAGCCCTCCTGGGACAGGGAAATACCCAGTGTACCTGAATGTAACTCACCTTGAGCTACTACTGAAATAGGTTTGAGCAAAATCCAAATAAATAAAGCTCTGCACATTGTTACAGAATCTGCTTCGATTTCCACATGGAAATTAAGGCACAATATATAGAATTTGGGGAAAAGCGCTTCGAGCAAAAGAAAAAGAGAAGTGAGAGGAAAATTTCAGAAATGAATCCAGCAATGTTTGTCACTTTTCTTTTCTGTTTGTAAAGAGAACCAGGGACAGCCCTACCAATGAGCAACTATGTTTCTGGTACAAGGTCCTACTTTATAGCCTTGCTTGATTCAACCTGTAAATTATATTTTGACCATAGTCAGCTGGAGTGGACATAGGTGTTACTTGGAGTGGGTGAGTGACTGAGCAAAAGAGTGAATGGCTGTTCAACAATCTAGGATCTTAAAGAAGTTTCTTCCTTCCCCTTCCTCATTCCTCAGTGGAGGTAAGGAGAGATATGCCACTTCTCTATCTGTAGCCCTTGACATTGAATCACTACATCACAAACAACCTCTCCCCTCCCCCTGCCTCAGAGGGACCCACTCCATTTAATCAACATTTCAGAAATTAGATTAATAATTTCTACCCTTCTTTGCAGGGACCAATAGGGAATGCCCTTTCACAAAAGGTAATAACCTGGCAAAGAAGTTGAGAACCTCATATCATTTAAGTCCTACTAACAGCTAATAGAAAGGATGTTTTTATGATTTTTTTAAACACACAGTCAAGGGCCACTGCGTGCAAAAAGCACTTTCTGTCCATTAATTAAATTAAAGGAAATACATTAAAAAAATTATACACCACTAATATTGCAAACCCCATTCAAAGCAGATCTGCTGTCTTAACCACTCTGCTAATGAGACCATGATTTCTAATCTAGATGTTTTAAACACATCCTTATGTGAAGAGTACTAATGGAGCCCAATTTGTAATTCATCATTGTAAATACTCTCTCATGCACATTTTATGGCTAAGAAACATCAAAGCTAAGTGATCAATACCTAAAGAATGCAAGTGAGAGCCACTTGTGAGTACTGTACCTCTCAGAGTCTTTAACATGACATGAAGCAGACATGAAATAAGAAGAATATTTCCAAAGCATTTCAAATGCCAAGCTTCTTGATATTCTTAAACTTGGTGGAACCTTACAACTAAACTAGCTAGGTAACAATGCACTGGGTACCATGTGTGAGTAGATAGATAGATAGATAGATAGATAGATAGATAGATAGATAGATAGATAGATAGATAGATAGATAGATAGATAGAAAAAGAAATGTTTCTTATGAGCTAATAGGTGTAGTCTTGGAGCCTAAAACTAGGTAACTACGTGACCAAGGACTATTCTATAAGGTGGCGCCTAAGTGCCTTGTGAGGCTTATTTTCAAAGCCCTTAGACTTACAAAATTACATAGAAACCTATGTAAGTCTAAGGGCTTTGAAAATGAGCTCCATAGTGTTTAACTGCAGGCGGGCAAAGATGTGGGCAGAGCTTGGGCAGGCCATGGGTGTGTCCCCCAGTTAGGTACATAGTTATAGAATATTATAAACTATGCACATCACTTGGTGCACCTAGGTGTGCCAACGTCTGCCTGCCATTGACGTGGAGGGGCATTTTTGATATGACGTCTAAGTCCAGCTTTGGACCTTTTGCTCAAAATGTCCAGAATCTGAATAGCGAATATAGCCATTTTTGAAACAGCAAAGCATCTTTTTTTTTAAATGGCCACTTCCCCTGGCTGCTTTTCCCCTCAGGCCACACATGCGCGACCTGAGAGAAAAAGCACCCGCAGGGGAAGGCCACGTGGCAGAAGGAAGAAGAACAGCGTTGGAGAATTCTTCTGCTGGCAGGGCCTTGGGATCCCCGCCAGCCAAGGTACCCAGGGCAGGTGGCAGCAGTGATCGGGGAGGGTGGGGTGGCGGCTACTGGGGGGGGGAGGCCTGGTGGCAGCGATGATCGTTGGGTGAGAGGGGACAGCGGCGGCTATGGTGATGATCCTGGTTGGGGAAGCCTGACAGCGGCGATGATCCTGGGGAGGCCCGACAGTTGCGACGATCCTTGGGGGGGGCCCGAAGGCGGCCTTGCCCCGGGCCCGGCTCAGTCTCTCGGTGACCTTGCAAGGGGGCGCTGCAGTGGACTTCACATAAGAGCTCCTAGGTAGACATCTCACCCTTACCCCTTATATTGTATGGGGAGCCCTCCAAAAGCCCACCTAAAACCTACTGTACCCAATATACACCACTACAATAGCCCTTATGGCTGCAGGTGTCACCTATATGTGGGAACAATAGGTTTTTAGTGGGTTTTGAAGGGCTCACAATTTCCACCACAAGTGTAACAGAGTGGATTATGGGCCTTGCTTCCCTTCTCCACAGTGCACTTCAGCAACCACTAGGCTATTCCAGAGACCTGCTTGCTGCACTAATAGGACTGGTCATACCATCTGAAGCTGTCACAGAAGCTGGTATGCACTATTTCTTTCACATCTTTGGGGAATGGGAGGGGTAAGTGACCATAGGGAAGTAATGGGGGGGGGGGGGGGCTGATTTCTTTATTCCTCTAGTTGTCATCTGGTTATTTAGGGAATTTTTTTGTGGATTAGTCATTATTAAAACGGGTCTAGTTCAAAACATCTTGGTTTTAGTACTGGAAGTTTTGATTTTACTTCATTATGGCAGAAAAATATCCAAGTGTTAGGAAAGCCTTAACCCTGCTCCCAACATGCTCCTGACACATCCCCTTGAGATTTGGACATACTGCAGATGAAATGCATAGATATACTGCAAAATAGGTTTCGTAAATAGCGATTTGAACATTTTGGCAAGCAAAACGTCCAAATGCTGCTTTATACCACTTTTTCGACATTTTTTCTCTTTTGAAATGAGCCTGGTATTCTACAATGGAATTTGGTGCCAAGATGCTGTCATAGAATTAGTTTAAGCGCATGGTATTAGGGTGCCTACACAAATTTATAGAAACACCCTTTTAAACTGTAAGTCCTCTGGGGACAGGGAATACCTAGAATACCTGAATGTAACTCTCCTTGAGCTCCGTCTGGAAGGTGTCTATATCCAAATACATAATAATATATTTAAATGCTATGGACAGTGTTTAAAAAATAGTGATTGCATCCTTTAATATTGACCCAGCAGTTATCATCTATCTTCTGCAAGCCTCAACTTCTTTATTGATAAGTGGTAATCTGGAGTGGGGAAGAGTTTAGCTGGAGTTAGAAAGAGCAAGCCTCTTTGACTCATGACCTCTATTATACAGTTCCATTCCTCTCGAAGAGTTCCAACCAGGGGCATAGCTATGTGGGGCCACGGGGGCATGGGCCCCCACAGATTTAGACCTGGCCCCCTCTACTTTCGACCCCCTCCCATCGCCGCCCCTCCCCGCCACTTTCAACCCCCCTCCCACCACTGCTGCCCCTCCCCCGCTGGGTACCATTGCTGGCGGGGGTCCCCCACCCCTGCCAGCCGAAGTCCTCTTCAGCACCGGTCTCCAAAGCGTTCGCTGATCTGTTTCTGTGAGTCTTGACTCCTGACATCGGACGTCAGGAGTCAGGACTCACAGAAACAGATCACGAATGCACCAGAGACCAGTGCTGAAGAGGACTTCGGCTGGTGGGGGTTGGGGACCCCCACCAGCAAAGGTACCTGGCGGTGGCAGGGGAGGGGCGGCGGTGCGGGGGGGTGTCGAAAGTGGCAGGGTGGTCGGCGGGGCCGGGGGGGGGGCTAAAATGTGCCCCCTCACCTTGGGCTCTGGACCCCCCCTCCCACCGAGGTCTGGCTCCAACCACTAGGAACACCTTGATACAGCCCAGGTTTTTCACATTTCCAGTGTTGTAAGATTAGTGTCTGGCACTGGAAAGTAAAATGCCAGCTCTAGCATCTAGTTTTCCTCTAATAGATAGGAGTTAGTTGATACGTCTGATTCTGAATTCAAGCAAACTTGGGACCAGTGCATAAGATCTCTAAGGGAGAGGAAGGGATTGTAGATGGCATGGACAGGCCATATTGTCTTTATCTGCCTTCATTTTTCTCAGTTTCTATGTATGGTGCACTGCCCCTGACTGGCAGCTTCCACTGCATGGTTTACTACAGTTCAGCCTGGGCTTAGGCTGAATGTGGCCCAAGAGGGTGCTGCATGCATAAATCATAGTATGAAAAATTGCTCATCCTTTCTCTGTCTCTGTTGTCTCTTCATTGGCTCCAGGTGAATATAGGTGTTAATTCAAGTGTTTGCATTTCTTTCTTTATTATTTGGATTTAATTCACACCCTTTTCAGTAGAACTTCAAGGTGAGTTACATTAAAGTATTCTAGGTATTTCCCTGTACCCAGAGGTCTTGGTTTTTAAAGCATTTCACTTATCACTAGATGACAGGTACATTTGCATCTTGAACAGTATCCCTCTCATTTTATAACAAAGCGCCTCTTGGGTACTTAAATTCATAGAACAGTAGCATGTACGTGGCTGAATGAACACTTATACATGTATGTGCTAGAAGAGCACTCAGTGGTATTCTATAAGGTATGAATACAACTGCCATAGGGTGTAACTGCAAGGGGGTGTACACATGGGTGGGGCATGGGTGGAGCTCCCAGTTACACATGTAACTTACGGAATACTTTAAGTTGTGGGCTAAAGTGATGCATTTAAGTCAGCCACAGACCTACCATGTTAGCCCCTAAATATAGGCATGTTGATGCTACGTATGCTAGTTTTCTATGATATCTTGATATACAGATGCTGTTATAGAATTGGTGTTCACTGAGCAGCATCGATGCACCTAAATTGTGATGTCCAGTCATAGAATTGCCCCCATGAGACTAGCCACCCATGCATTCTACTTCCCAGGATTTATTGGTCTTTCCATCTCTGTCTAAATGGAAAAGAACCAGGGCCCTGGTCTTTGGAGCTTAATACAAAGTTATTTGTTTTTTTATACACTGACCATCACTGGCTAGATTAGCCCTGGATATTTAGTGCCAGGCCATGTCCATTGGCACTGAATATCCAGAGCTAATTCAAAAAGCTTGGCCACCGGAGCTTATGCAGGTCCTGGACGATATTCAACCCACATGTTTTTTTTTTTTTTGCTTTTTCCCCCTCTGAGTAGATATTGTAAATTTCTAAAAGCACGCTTTTTTTTCAGCAAACTTTTAAATAGATGCATGGTGAGATCATGCTTGTAGTAATAGATTTAAAAACAATTATTTATAGACAGATGCATAGTTTTGTGTGAGTTGGTTTTATGAAGAGTATGTGAGTAGAGAATTGGCCTAATGGTTTGTGCTTTGATCCTGACATCTTGGGTTTGATTCACACCGCAGCTCCTTGTGATGCTGGGCAAAGTCACTTAACCCTCCACAATCTTGGTACAAAAACCAAGGGCCCTGTTTTTCTAAGCCGCGCTAGAGGCATGCTAACATTTTTAGTGTGTGCTGTGTAGATGCCCATAATTTTCCTATGGGCATCTACACGGTTAGCACTCGCTAATTTTTAGCACACACTAAAATCTCTAGTGCACCTTAGTAAACAGGGCCCCAAAATTGTGAGTCCTCTAGGGAGAGAAAGTACCTGCTTATAATGGTTAAGCGGATTTAAAATGCCAAAATTAAATTTATGTGTATATTTGGGGGGTTTATGTTATGTGCTTTTGTTAACTGCATATATATACAGTATATGAATGATTTGCAGCATATAAACATACTATATGAAATAAGAAAATAAAATGAGGATTTAAGCTGCTCACTGATGCCCCCATGCATATCTTATAGTGCACATCCAGACATTAAAAAAAAAAAAACCTAATACCCCCTGTTGCAATTGTCATTATGGCACGTAGCTGGGGAAGTGTGTCAGATGAGTATCCTTGTAATCAAATATTCTCTTCATGTACATTAGGAGCATGACAGGGCAGCAGTATGCAGCAACTGAAAGTAACAATCATTTCAAAGAGAATTTTTTTTCTCCTTGTTAGAACAACAAACAGTATAATGAGGTCAGCTGTTCCTGCCACGTTTCATTTCTTTGGACACACCGAAGCTGCCGAGGAGACGACACTAAAACGTTGATCTAGATTTGTACATTTTACTTCGAGCAGCTGTGCGAGGGATCAGTGCACTCTGAGTTTCTGGAAGTCAAGAAATTGTATTCATTCAATTGTGATAGGCAAGTGAAGTGGAAAAGAAATGACTTTAGGAAACTGGAACATTTCTTTCAGACTGCCAGCTGCAAAATTCAGCCAGCATTCTTTGATAGTGGGAGCCTGATGGAATTCAGAGCTGAAGTGGTGGGTTAAAGAAAAGAGTCACAGATCTACTGAGATAATTGACCTTTTTTTCCCCCTTAGATGCTTTTGGTTTGGGACATGTCATTGCAGTTGTAGCAAATATCTGGCTGTACAGCCTCCTACTGAAGGGTCTATTGATCTGCTGTCCAGGTTTTCATCTCTGCCTGCTAGGAGTGTGCACAAGCAGCAACTTGACTGCACACACATTAACTTATACATTTCTCATTCTTATGTACATTTTGCATGCACTATATTCTTGAAGGCAGAGTTGGTACAAGGGTACTAGGCATCATAGGCAAACCTTCAGCCCTACCCCACTCTTCCCCATTAACTTTCATACTTTTAGCCTGAACCCTCCCCCCCCTCCCCTCTTCAAGATTCCCAGAGATTGTTCCACTGCTCATTTAGTAAATCAGGAAACAAAATAAACCATCATATCAAGTCAGTCAATTCATTTTCAACCTTATAGACTTCACCCCTCCCTCCCCATGATTGTATAATTTCTAGACGATGTTACAATATACCGTACTGTGTAAGAAAGTCATTCACTAACTTTTAGGAAGCCAGAAGAGCTCTGGTTTGTTTTACATTCTTCTCAATCAAAACTCACAATAACTTTCTTTTTAGCCAGGACTATACAGATTTTAAAACAAATGTAAGAAATTTGTCTATCTTGTTAACTCGCTTTCTCAATAATCCCTATATGCAGTTACTCCACTAAGTAATGATGGGAGTAATTTTCGGCAGCAGTGGTCAGCATTTTAATTTAAATGACATCACATATATTTCAGTGAATGCATGTACTGAATATACACGAAGTATAGTGAACACCACTGTTACAGATATTAATTTATACTGGTGCCACCTGGTGGTTCATTGGTATATCTCAGTGCTTCTCTCTTTGGCTGTTGTCACCTTTAACCTTTAGTTGTAATACAACATGGTTCCTATGCACCAGCTGCATTCTGTGTGTCTTTTTCTAACTTTGAAACAACCATTGCCCCTATCTGTTTATGTCTTGGTAGTCCTAAACTTCTTCATATAGCAGCTGAATATCACTGTTACATGGATAATAATAAGTTGCACTTGCTCCCTTCTACCCCTCCATTATATGGATAGTATCAGGCCATTTAGACATCTCCCTATGTGACTACAAATTATACAGATAAGGAAGTTGTTTATTGGCTGTCAGTAGCAGGACAATTCTATAAAGAGGTAGCCAACAGATAGATATCTGATACATGCATATTCCTTTAGAATATCAGTATATATGTACATATGTGCACGCATACATCTGTTAACATAAATATGTACTTATATAATAGTGTTTAGGCGAATCTCTGATAGTGTAAATTTGCACAGTGGATATACAAGTAGTCTGGGCAGAGCACGGCAGGGCACAAATGTATGTGTGTAATTTAGAGACCGACTGAATTTTGGTTTCAGATTCGCACCACAACTGGCCTGAAATACGGGTTCAGGTTTTGGCTGAAAATGCCAGTGTCAATGCCAGCGAGTCCCCTGCCTGTGCTGACTCCAATAGTATAATAGCTGCCGGGACCTCCTGCAGCAGCCTTGACAGATTGCCACGGGAGGTCCCGGCAGCCATTTCAGTGGAGCAGCGGCACAGGACAGGGACGAGTGAGGTTTGTTCCTGCCCCAGAGAGGTTTCTGGACCACCAGGGCTTGCTTCTTAAGGAAGGCTGGTGGGATGGCAGAGAGTGTCGTGAGGAGGGGGCAGAGAGTGAGTAGGGCCCCCTCCAGGGAGGTGGGTCAATTTCGGTTTCTACAGAACCGAGTGGCCAGTTTCAGTCACAAATTTGGTTTCAACAGATACCGAAGTTTCTGGTTTGGTTGGGCTCTAACGTAATTAATGGAATATTATAAATTATGTGTGTATGTCGGGCACATAGGTGTCTACATTTCCATCATCTCTATGGCTGGTATAAATGCTGACACCTAAGTTATAGGCACAAATATACCCAGTTACGACTGTATTCTACAAAAAAAAGTAGACACTTACTGTACATTCCTGTATAAAATAGTCTCCTACCAGGTATCCAGATATCAAATTCCCCCTGGGCTGCACATATGTGAAAGATCTATGTACATAACTGATACTATTCTGTAAGTTGCACACATACTTTTGCGCTCCATCTACACTTTACTATAAGTATGTTCACCCTGCAATTATGCACTACCTGATATCTATAAACTTTTTTGATGTTGAAAGTGCACAGTAAGGGGGTATGTTTACTAAGGTGTGCTAGTGTTTTTAACGCACCTTTACAGATAAGGTGCTTTAAACGCTAACGCGTCAATACATTCCTATAGGCACGTTAGCGTTTGACGCGCGTTAGCATTTAACACATGTTAAAAACGCTAATGTGCCTATAGCGCGCCTTTGTAAACACAGATGTAAGTTTGTTGTATCGAGTAACAAAATAACAGGAGTCAACGTTCAAAGCAATCTGGCCAGAAATGGCTCCTGGCCAGTTAAATCACTCATTCAGGGCTAACTGCTAATTTTCACTGGCATTTAACTGGTTAGTGCCACTGAAAATAACCAGTAGAACTGAACTGAAAACTGGCTATTTTGGGGGCTTTCTGGAGATGGAGTCAGCACTTTGTCAGCCCGGTTAAACACATACAGAACCACATAAAAGTCAGTCCTATCTTTATGTAGTAGCCCATAGCCAGTAAAGTACTGAATATTGGACTTAACCATCTACATGATAGCTGGCTCCAGAAACCTGGAAATTCAACGCTAATGGCTGGAGATAGCTTGCATTGAATTTCTGGGTTTAACGCTGTCGGCGGTCAGTAAAACACTGATCACTGCCGGCTGAATATCACTACTACTACTACTACTACTTAACATTTCTAGAGCGCTACTAGGGTTACGCAGTGCTGTACAATTTAATAAAGAGAGACAGTCCCTGCTCAAAGAGCTTACAATATCAGGCCCAAACTCTTTTATTATTGCATTTTGAATTCTATTTTATAGGCAGCAAAATGTGAAAAATATTCAAGGGTGGGATAACTTTTAGAAGGCACTGTGAAAGCAACTTTATAATATAGGCACTAACATTTATGTTCATATTACACATGTAAACATTTAGAATATTAGCATAGATGAGTGTATGTGCCCAATATTCCCCTTAAGTGCTATATTATGAATACTGCACCTCGCAGCCAGCTTTAAGTAGAAAGTGTACAGTAAAAACCATGCAGTCAGCGGCTCTACCACACGGCTTTCTGCAACAGACCTTTAGAGAGCTTCTGGTAGGAGTCTATTCTATAAAGGAAAGTAATCATGAACACCTCAGCCAGCACTAGAGCTGGTGTATGTGCTCATGTCTAAATGTCAGATATCCTATATCCTATATAATAAAAAGCACCTCCAACGTTCTGAAGCTGAGAAAGTGAAGCCTTGAAGCATTCGTGCTCCTGCTGTATCTATCTCCTGAAATGACGTCATGTACTTCCAGGGCTTTTTTTGAGGGGGTACTTGGGGGTACTGAGTACCGGCACCTTTTTCATTGTTTGCTAAAATGTACTCATGGTCCCCAAGTTATAATGAAAGAGCTCAGGCTCTACACACCAATTCTGCCTTTTCATAGATTCTGTGACTGGTTGCAAGGGGCCTGGCTATTGTGGGGTGGGTCCCTCAGTGATAACCCCACCCCTGAAGGGTGGCCTGGCATTTGAGTTCTGCCACCTTTTTTGCTAGAAAACACACACTGTGTACTTCCATGTTCGTAAAGACCAATCAATGGAAGGGAATGCTGCAGAGTTGCCAGGCAACGGAACACGATGTCACACGCATGAGGATGTCGTAGTCCCTCCCTTCCAGTTCCAGGCCCCCTACCTCCAAATTTTAAAAGTCAACTAGCCATTTTGTCCCCATCTATATATCTGCACTTGGACCCGCAGCTATATAGAAAAGCATTAACAACATATCTATGATAATTGAATGCTCTATTGCATTACTTATTAGATGTTTTATTAGTATTATACTGACATCATGTTATCGTCTTCAAAATACTGTTTGCCAAGTCACTGGACTACATACTAGGCATGATCAAACTATCACCAAGAAATGCAAACCCAGGAACCAGAGGTTACCTTACCTACTTCACCTGCCCAACTGCAAAAACGTACTATACAATTCCACCTATAAGGTGTGATTTAGCTAGCTGGGCTCAAAATGGTCATAAGAAGCATCACAAACTACCTCCAGTTCAGAAAAGACCTAGGTGTACTTTTACTAAGGTGTGCTGAAAAATGGCCTGCGGTAGTGTAGGCGTGTGTTTTGGACATGCGCAGATCCATTTTCAGCGAGCAAAATCAAAATTGGCGCATGTCCATTTTGGGTCTGAGACCTTACCGCCAGCCATTGACCTAGCAATAACGTCTCACGTGGTAACCGGGCAGTAATGACCTACCCATATCAAATGCCACTTGGCGCACATCTGATACGCGCTTCCAAAAATAAAAATTATTTTTTGGATGCACGTATCGGACATGTGCCAAGAATGAAATTACTGCAAGAGCCAAGTGGTAGCTGGGAGGTAACTCTGTTTTGGCACGCAGTGGGCGTGCATAGACGCTTACATGGCTTAGTAAAAGGGCTCCCTTAAGACCTACCTCTCCAGGAAATTCTATGAGTAAAATATGCACTAATTATTCTGGAACAACAATACACAACAAAACCTCTAAGAAATGAACTAAGACATACCTTTCTCAAGAAACCCAATGAGTATTCTATGTGCATTAATAGGTATCTTGCCCACTACTGTAAAACACAGCATCATACAACCTCGAAAATGTAATTGAATCAATGTAATCTGTAACAACTGTTAAATGTAAGCCACATTGAACTGAAATTTGTTTTTGGATCATTGTGGCTTACAATAAGTATATATCTCTGTTATTTGAATATTCTTCCATGCTGTCTATTATGGTATTGTTTGTATTGTACTGACATCATATTTCCAAGTTTACCTCATGTATTGTATTTTATTTGGTCCTTTTACTATTGTTATGTTGTTAACAAAATTGTAAGTTGTATGTTAAACTGGACCTGATGTACACCGCCTTGGGCGAATCTGTTGATAAAGGCAATTAATACATCCCAATGAATAAATAAAATAAATAAATTCTTAAGTAGCACCATAAATAGCTCCTTGCCAATAACAATCAATGTGGAGATTGTTGCCAGCACTGCAGACACAAAATCTAGTTCTCACAGCTCACAAAGAAGCGCCAGGGGCTAAATCAATGGAGAACAACCGGACCAAAGGTTGCTGCAGATCTGGCTGAAGCAATGCAACAGGAAAGAGGACAGCAGGATGAGCTGGGGTAATTCAGCTGCTCAGTGTCTTGTGTGTAAGTTTCTTGGGGAATCTAAAGCAATAATATATGATGGCTTCCACAAATCATATTGTATAAGGACCTTGATGGGACAAACTGAAGCCACAGCCAGGGTGATGATATGAGTGTCATAGTGGCAGGATCAGCCATCGCTCTCAAAAGCCAGAATTGCCTTTTATTGCTTTGAGCTCCCCTAAGATCAAGCTCAGCCACAGTTCTCCACGAAAGATGGCCGGCCATTTTGTTTCAATAATACAGTCGGGTACGCCGCTTGACAGGACCGGTATTAGAGATGGCCGCCCTTATAGATGGCCAGCCCCGTTCGATTATTGCCCTCCTTGTGTCTTAATAAAATAGGCTTCAAATAAGGGCCTTTTGGGGTTTCTAATATAGGCATCTTTATAAAATCAGGCTAACTTAAGTAATGTCCAGTGATGATGATGTATATGCACTTTCAAGCAGGGGCTTAGCTACGGGTGGGCCTGGGTGGGCCCAGGCCCACCCAATCTCAGCTCAGGCCCACCCAGTTTACAGAAGTGCTGAGCAGCCATATTGCCACAGCCTTAATTTCTTCCCTGACGGCGGCGGGCCGCTCAGCCACCTCCCACATCCTTTTCTCATCAGTCGGCACTCACTGGCAGCTCCTCCTCCTCAGCCAGCGCGCGACGCCGGGCCTCAGATAATCTCGCGCTAAACACAGTCTCGCAGAGGTTACCTGCGGCCAGAGACGGCACAGGGAATCTTTCTCAATTTCAAGCCTAGCGCCTCTTGGAATTCAACCAAGAAAAACTAACATTTGCTGCTGCTGAAATTGGGAATCCGTTTAGGAATGAGATGATCTCTCCTCGCGACACTCAGGGCTTATCCGGGTCAGGTATATCAAGCTTTTTTTCTCCTTTCTTTAGAAGCAGGCCCTGCAGTGCCCCCCCCCCCCCCTTGCTTTCCTTTCTAAACCTTACATAGAGCAATTTCCTTCTGAAATTGTGGATTTCTGCCTTGCTATTAGTGACAGACAATGCTCAGGCCACTGTGCGACTTGGAAGTCGCAAAATAAATCCGATGCCCATCAACCCTTCTTGCTCCATTGGCTGGATGTTTGTGGATCTTCAGAGTCCAGTTACGTTGCCTGGCTTTGGGGACCCTTTTATTGCTGTGCAGTCATAAGTGAAACGAGGACCAAATTTTGAGGGACAGCAACCAGGCCCTCAGCAGGAGGCTGCATCTGTGAATAAGAGAGGCTCTGTGCAGGACTTGTATGTAAACACTAGACTGGTTTGGAGTCTCTGCATTCAGTAAGATGTCAGTCTGAGTCGTGTAGTATTTTGAGTTTGAAAGAAGTCTGTCCAGCCCTAACAGTGAGTACTCTGCCCAGCCAGTGCTCTTGTCTAAGACTTGTTCAAGGAAGATAATTATTTTTGGTCTCCTGGAGCTCAGGCAGTTAGTGGTGGAGCATCCTAAGTCAGCTGTAAATATCTATACCTCCTTTAGCTTCTCCTGATTTAAGATCCATGTTAGAAACTCTGGCACACAAGTAACTTTATTTTATAAAATCTCCCAAAGGAGTTTTGAAAACTAGAAACAAGTATTCTAGCATAACTACAATTTGTAGTTATGTTACTAGACTGCCCCAACTTGACATTTCGTCCTTTAGATTGTGAGCTCCTTTGAGCAGGGACTGTTCTTCTTTGTTAAACTGTACAGCGCTGCGTAACCCTAGTAGCGCTCTAGAAATGTTAAGTAGTAGTAGTAGTAGTAGTGTAGTTGTCTTGTAGGGAGTAGAAATAGAGTATATCCAGCTATCTCAGTATCTACATTCTTGGTATGTACTTCTGCTTATAAAAGGGAACGTATGAAGGAAGTGTATCTCAGTAGTTGCTTATCAGATTCAAAGCCATTACTGCCAGTGAGACTGTAAGGATTCAAGGGATTTTGCAGTTACTAGTAAATAAAGGGAGCCTTTTTGTAAGGTGCACTAGCGTTTTTAGCTCACGCTATAAGCTAAGATGCCCATAGGAATATAATGGGCATCTCAACGTTTAGCACCAGCTGATTTTTAACGTGAGCTAAAAAAAATGCTAGTACAGCTTATTGAAAGACCCTCAAAATGTTCTAAAAAATATGGACAATGATATCTTTTTGTTAAGCTGATTAAGTTGTTAGCTTAACAGATTCCAACTTTTTAAGAGCACAGACTTGCTGGTGTGAGGGTTTATATGCATCTAGACATGAAAGATATTTTTTAACTGTTTACTTTTGAGGTGCTAGGTTTGTAATTTATAATTTGGCATAGCTAATATTTGCATCTGCTTCCAGGCATTTTGTGTGTGTGTGTTAGAGAGCTGCACGGGAATGGGGATTTAATATTTAATGCCATGGGGGGTGGGTGGGTGGGTAGGGAAGATACTGGACTACAGTGATGGATGGATGGAGGTAAGGTAGAGAAGGGAAGGGCTGATGCTGAGCTATGGGGATGGATTGGGAGTAGGGAAGTGAAAAGCTGATGCCAGGCAACTGGGATGGATTGGGGGGGGGGAGAGAAGGGAAGGGCGTAGGGAAGGGAAAAGCTGATGCCAGGGGCTGCTGGGATGAATGGGGGTAGGGAAGGGAAGGTCTATGTTTTTGTAATATGTTTTATAATTATGTATATTGAATTGTGATCTGCGTAGAATTGCAGCGATAGTGTGGCTTAGAAATTAACTCAATACATTTTTGGTTCTGTGTTCTGTAATTGAGGGTTGGTCTGTGGTCTGCATGTAACTGAGCAGGTGAGAGTTTCTGCTGGCATGTGGTTTGTATAGGGGTCTATGAGTCTGACTTGTCTGGCTTTTCCAATGGGATGCGTACTGCTGTTGTGTATATTCACTGCTGCCTTTTTAAAGGTACTGTTATTGGAACTGGTGTTATGGTTTGCAATATAGGCTCTGCAGGATTTAGTGTTACTTCACAAAATACCTGGCAGTGATGGGATTTTATTGCTATTATTGAGGTGCTACCAAAATTTGAATACATTGTTATATGTCCACTGTAATTATAATGTAGGATCCTGTCATGTTCATTGAGATGTTTGCTATTATAGTAGACTTATGTCTGGACAAGTTTGATATGGTATAATGTAACTATATTTACAAATATTGTTTTTTTATGTATGTATGTTTATGTTGATGCAGGGCAGCTGTTCGGCCGCATTCTAAGGCATTATTTTGTAGTATCCCGAGAAACACTACTCATACCTATATACATAATGCCCACCCATATTAGCTCTGGGCCCACCCAAAAAGTCAGGTCTGGCTACGCCACTGCTTTCAAGACCGCTTGAGCTAAGCAGAAACATCTTTGGATACTTCTGTTGGTTCAGCAATAGTTATCAAATCCTGCAAGTATGCAGTTTGTTCCAAAGACCAATAACTGCTGATTGAACTCTGCACTAGAACTACACAAAATGGCATGAGATCTGAGACCATATAAACTACCAAACAAGATCAGGAAACAAAAACCAGCAAGTCACACAGAATTTCCAATATCACAGAAGAGTGATATCTGATTGGGTATGTGTGCATAGAATAGACAGATACACAGATACACACACACACACACACATACACACACACACACACACACACACACACACACACACACACTTTTGAGTTTAGAAAAAACTACACAAAGGATTTTTTCTGCATAACTGTGTAAACTTGACCAATTTCAATAAAATTGGCATACATTTGTGGATCGCCTTGCTGTGAACTGTTCGAACCACTCTGGGCCATCTCCACATCTGGATTTCCACCGTCCATCTTAGTCTCTCTTCCCTTTCCCTTTTCCCTCTTACCCTGTACCTTTCCCCCTATCCAATGTAATTGCAATTGATTAATCTGTACATTGTAAGCCACTTTGAGTCTGCTTTATGTGGAAAAAAGTGGGGTATAAATGTTCATAAATAAATAAATATCATCCTGAATAAATTTGCAATAAATCTGCACTCATGCTGGTCACCTCACCTAAATGATGTCCCTTCATTACCTGGTTCTTTAACTGCTGCAATGTTTTCTTCAGTGTGAACTGATTGGGCCCTATCAAAACTCTTACCCTCTTTCATCTCTTTTCTGGAAACTCTTGCATCAGTCTACGAGAACCATAACCTTTCTCCAAACACAAATTTTTAATAAGGATCGGATCCTCCTGACTGAACACCATGGTAACTGTTTATGTTTAAAGCAAAATGGCGGCTACACATATACCCCTGGATTCTATATATCACGCCTAGTGTTCTGCGCCAAAATCCAAGCATATTCTATAACAACATGCATAAATTAATTGGATGTGCAAGCCAATCAGCATTTTTAATAGCACTTAACAACCGATAATGAGTACTAATTGGCAATAATTAGAATTTACACGCATAACTCACTAAGCATATTCTGTAATGCAGAGCACCTAAATTCTAATGCAGGGAGCCAAAAGGGGACATGCTTATGGGCAGGGAAATGGGCATTTTGTGGACATTCCAAAATTTGCATTCACTGTTATAGAATATGGCCCTCTGTGCCTAAATAGAGATGTCATTATTTATGCCAAATTTCCCTTGGTGTAAATGGATGCACGTAGTTCTAGGCGCTGGGATATCAACTAAACATAATCTATATACTGTGCCTACATCTACTCACTGCTTATAGAATATGCTTAGGTGGAAAGGTATTCCGTATGGATTTTTCAGGCATCATATATAGAATCTAGCCTATAATGATGATAATTCCAAGTGATGGCAACTTTGTTTAGGTGAGGTGGCCAGCATGAATGTTGATGATATATCCAAAATCTTAGCGAAAATGGTAGAGTTTTGACAGAGTTATGCAGAAAACAAGGTTTGAAACACAATGAAACCGAAATCCAGTGCTATTTAACTAGCAAGGAATGGCACCTGGCCGGTTCAATAGCACTTAACCGGCTATCCGCGGATATTCAGCAGAGGATAGCTGGCTATCTCCTACTGAATATTTGTGGTCAGTGCATAGTGGCTAACTGGCTGTATCACGTGATATAGCTGGTAGACTTGAGTATTCAAATGCTGGCCAGCCAAGTTGAGCAGCCAAATTGGGTCACTGAAACAGCAGGCCTATCTTTGGTCACTATGAACTTAGCCGGCCAACACTGAGTATTGACTTAGCCAGCTAAGTTTATTGTGGACAAAATAAATCAGATATTCAATGCAGGTCACTGGAAACGGCCTGGCCTTGAATATCCAAGCTCACCACTGATGGCGGGAGCTAGCCGGGCTGCCCCCTGCAGGCTGAATATTGGCCACAATATATATAAATTGGTTATCAAAATTTGGTTTGTGGCAACCAGTCTCTTTTTATCCTTTGTTGGCATCAATTCCAAAACCATTGCCAGGCTTATATTTATGATGCCCTAAGTGCACCACCAGCACAATACTTTATATAGTAATATAGAAATGAATTACTCGGCAGTGACATGCGTGAAGTGTGTGGGTAATGTCTTTCTTTTTATCTTGAATTCTAGAAGTTATATTTGTCCTGAAGAAAACTGGATTCGTATCTTGACAAATGAAATATCACAAAGGCACAGACAAGAAACTATCTATTTTAAAAACCCTCAAGAATTGTACTAAGAAAGATCTGTACATAAACAGACAGTCCTGTTTTAGACAGATCGTAGAAGTAGGAATTGAGATGTGCAGGTTAGTGCTGTTCTAAAATACAGGAGAAATGTACGTTTATGCGTTGGGTGCATGCAGCATAAACATCCTTTTTAGAAAAATAAATGTATATAATATTGACGGATTCAAAGCCAGTACATAGCCGGTTAACTTTAGAAACATAACAGATTATTATCCCAGTGCAACCCTTTTAATCCCTCCAGTGGAGTCCTGTTCACTAGCAGCTATTTACCGAAATCATAAACGTGTTGGGTAGCAGGTGTAGCTCCCAATGTGAATATTGTAGGACATGATCGTCTACAGGCCCTGTTACAAAGCAGCGGTAAGCCAAACGCAGGCTTACCGCTTGCTAAAAAGGAAGTATCGCCAGGCTACCGCAGCAGCCTAGCGGTAGTTCCCACCCCTAGCGAGCTCGGTGTTACAAAAATATTTTTATTTTTGTAGCGCCGGTGTGTACCCGGTGGTAATCGGGCAGTGTTGATATGTGAGGTTACTGATTAGATGCAAACACTGTGTAACACACACTAGTATTTTTCAAGATTTTAAAATATTTTTTGAAAAAAAATTATATATATATATATTTTTTTTAATTTTTACAAGGCAAATGAATGTATATTAAGCACAGATCTCTGTTAGTAAGATTCTGGCATGTATCATGCCCCTTGTAGATTTTTTAGAGAGAGTCTTACTTTGCAATATTTGACTTGCAGGTGTTTTTTGGCAGGTAGTTAGTCTCTGTTGTAGTTCTGGTATATCTTTTCTCGGAGCAGCATCACCTAATTCCTCTTTGAAAAATATTCTCTGATTAAGAACATCTATTCAGAGCTAGCTCCAGGACGTTCACTCCTATAGAAATGATTCTCGTTTAGAAGAACATTCTGCTTCGAAGAACAATTTCAAATACTCCCAGGGGTGTTCTTAGAAAAGGAATAATCCACTGTAATTATAATCAATAACTTTACAAGATTGTTAGTATCAGGTACTGTCAGTCTCTCCTAATGTATGCTGTCAATTTTACCAGCTGCTACCATGTTTCTTCAAGTACTTTTAGTTCCGCACTAGAAAAACATAGACAAAATCCACTAGATATTTTAATACCATTGCAAATTAAGATTTCCCAACCAACCAACCCCACCCCATTTTTTTTCCTTTGTACACTCTTCACACTCTGCTTGCTCCATTCCTTCTTTCTGTAGTTGCCTATCCATCACATTTCAATTCCAGACTGTTTTGGATTTGACCCAGCAGATTTTTCCTCCTTCATATTGTTACCTCAATGAAAACCAAGGCTGGGATCTGACACCACAAGCCTTCTTTCACAACTATGGGAGATTCTTCATCTCATTTAGTGGTCCTTTTGGCAAGCTGAGGTAAAAAGGGCCGTGTGCTAGTGGCGGGGGCTGCTTTTCCCATGGGCAGTGGCCCTTTTTACCACAGCGGGTAAAAACAGCCATGGTCATGTGGTAAGATTATTCTTATCAATGCTAACAAGCAAATTTAGGTGTGCTATTAGTGTGGATCATGGGTGGGGGGTGGGGGAGCACAGGAGGATTGTGCCTCACATTTGTTTGACAGGTCTGAGCTGTCAAAAAAAAAAAGCCTGGACCTGTCAAACCTCAAACACCCAAACAGGGGCCTGGAGGTCCAGTGGACCCCTAGACCCCTCACCCCCCATCATGTAACTCTCCCACCAAACGCAAGGCCCAAAAAAAACCTAAAATACCCTGGTGATCCAGTGGGACCCTCAACAGCTCCTCTCCTAATGCTGGCCCCCTCCCCTCATACCTTCAGAATAGAGGAGGGAGGGACTAGTGCTCCCTCCCTCCTTTGGATGGCACCTCAAAGTGGTGGCGCCCTGCCCAGTGCATCCTAGGATGCTCTGGGCAAGTTTAGCTTCCACATAAGTGATTTTAGGGTTTGGGGATTTATCTTAGGGAGTGTTTATTTTCTTTATTTCTTAAGTTATTTAATTCAGCATATGAATCACAGCTCATCCCAGCACACTGTACATAAAGGCCCATTTACTAAGCCTGAATCAGCTAACTGCATTTCATGTTATCTGCTGTGCAGTCACTGTGGATTTTTGCGCTATATTCTCTGTGCAGAAACCTTTCCAAAAATGTTGGGAATGCCCTAACAGTTAACACAGTGGTTCTGAAGTTACTGTGCTTTAATTTTGACAATTACTGAACAGTCACTGCTAATGCTTGGTACACTTTAGCAGCGGCGTACCAAGGGCGGGGCGGTGGGGGCGGTCCGCCCTGGGTGCACGCTGCTGGAGGGGTGCAGAGAGCAGCTGCGTGCCTGTCGGCTCTGCTGGTTCCCTGCTCCCTCTGCTCCGGAACAGGTTACTTCCTGTTCTGGGGCAGAAGGAGCACGGAGCCAGCGGAGCTGAGAGCCGCGCGGCTGCTCCCAGCAGCTAAGAATGCACCCGGGGGGGGGGAGGGTTGATGCGCCGGGGGGGGGGGGTCATGCTGCACCCGGGGGGGGGGGGGGGTGCGCATCGGCGATCTGCCCCAGGTGGCAGCCGACCTAGGATCGTCACTGCACTTCCTGTTCTGGGGCAGAAGGAGCACGGAGCCAGCGGAGCTGAGAGCCGCGCGGCTGCTCCCAGCAGCTAAGAATGCACCCGGGGGGGGGGAGGGTTGATGCGCCGGGGGGGGGTCATGCTGCACCCGGGGGGGGGGGGTGCGCATCGGCGATCTGCCCCAGGTGGCAGCCGACCTAGGATCGTCACTGCACTTTAGTAAATAGAGACCATCATGTTTCTGCAGCTCTGAAGAGCTCTGTTGCATTATTCCTACTTAGCTGTATGTGATCTTTCTAGATTCCAGCAAGAGCGACTCTGCCAATACATGCAGGTGAAGAGTAGGAGAGGTTTGGTTATCATGGAAGAACTGAGGGTCCTTGATGCCAGGGCCGGCTCAAGAGGTCATGGCGCCTTGATCTAATGTTTTTATACATTGCTCACCCCCCCCCCCCCAATCATAAGGTAAAACAATGATATCAAAAGCAAGAGACTTTGGCATGCCTTATTTCAGGCACCTTGAGCTAGTGTCTGACCTGGCTCATGGTTTAATCCAACCGTGCTTGATATTACATGCTCCTTGGCATTCTTGGGTGGTTAGCATGCAGAGAAGGCAGGTATTTCCTACACAAGGCAACAAATTTAAAGAGCAAAGCTTAAGGCAGTGGCTCCCAAACATATCCTGGGAGAATCCCTAGCCAGTCCGGTTTCCAGGATATCCACAATGGGTATTCATGAGAGAGATTTGCATGCAGTGGGGAGAGGTGAATGCAAATCTCTCTCATGAATATTCATTGTGGATATCCTGAAAACCTCACTGGCTACGTGTGTCCCGAGGACTGGGTTCAGAACCCCTGCTCTATGCTGAGAGGAAATCCTCCACCTACAGTCCAACCAATGGGGGAGGGGCTGTTTCAGTAACACATTTTCAATAGTGAGGGACATGCCAGCTCTGCGAGGCTCCTCCATGGAACCTTCCTGCCCCCAGTGACTGAAAACATAATATTGAAGCTCCTTCCCCTATTTGGAGGAATCCCATTCAGCTTAGAGGGAACAGTGCCCCCCCCCCCCCCCCCCCCCAGCACTGTCCGCTTGATTGTAACCTTGCCAAACCTTTTCCTTAGTTCTCCCAGGAGCAGTTCTCAAAATACCATTGAGTCTTTGTAGCAGAAACTGAAAATATCTGCCTTTAATTATTTGACTTGTTACTTAGCAGAATCAGACGTCAAGAATCTCACTGCATTCCGTAGATTTACCAACCTTTGGGAACAGTCTCTTCTAATAAAACACATTTTCTGACAATGTGCCAGGTGCATGCATAGCAGTGCTTCCTTTTTCTCCAGTCTTACTCTAAGTGATTGCTCGATGCTTATAAATTGTTCTGTGATTACTGCAGGTCACCCATTTATTGTTAGCCTCTGCATATTGGATTTCTTACAAGTGTTAAGTGCAGAGGAAACCGAAAAAAAGTGCTATTGTCATAAGCCTTTTAATATAGGAAAACAAATATATGTCAGAGGCACTTCTTTATTATCTGTAAAGTGCTACTTATATACCACCAGATTAAAGAGAAAACAGCAGTGTAGTAATGAATAATCTGTGACCCAGTCAGTAAAGGTTAAAGTGTTTTATTGAACAATGTGGTCTCTTGGGATGGATAATCCGGCACATTGATTTCTAAACGGGTTGCACTGGGTGGGATCCTATCTGGATGAAAGGTGCCGTGAAAAACAAACGACCCCTAAGCTAGTAAAGCAATGGAATAAAAAGTGACTGATCTTAAGGCCTGCAGAAGATGGCATGCTCTAGACATGTGGTGTGATCTTCCAGGCATGGGAAAAGTAGCTCAGGCCTACTCCCCACCCTTTCCTGTGAAGATCTGTTACCGTTCTTACTCCCTGTCCCTGCTCCACCCAAGCTACTCTTGGAAGGGGAAACGCGTGCTGGTTTAATTATAAGCTGTTGTGCATGTTACAGTTTGCTGATGGCTCTGATTATAGCTTTGTCGGAAGCGGTTCTTCGGAGGGGTAATTAATAACGAGGCAGCAGGGATATAGTGCCAGACAAGAGCCTGGGAAGTTAAGATGGTGAAGGGGATACAGTATGTTGCATCGAATCACTAACAGGGCAATTTCCTGCTTGAGAAAAGGAAACCTGGCACTTGAAAGATCTTGAAGAAGTCATTTATGGTCAAACCTTTGTTGCATATGCCCTGGGAACTGCATCATTTGTCTCGTACCATTCTGCACCCATATACTGTATTGATAGTAGCTCTACAGTTTGGGGTTTGCAAGCCCCAGGACGTTTGATGTTCAGGGACTGAACATCATGGGGGTTGGAAGTGGAAGGATATTCTTTGCGGGTATCATAACAGTTTACCCAGAAACAAGTGCTGGGAATTATCACTATGGGGTGTTACAGAAGATTATGAGAAAATTCATTTCTTGCCCAGGAAATACTATTCATGGATTCCTTAGCATTTCTCCTCTCTTGAAGACTTCTGTCATATGAATGAATACATTTTACTAGAAATCTTGACAACAAGGTGAAACCTGTTTGCATAATATCAGCAGAAATGAGATAACAAAGGAATGCGAATTCTCAGGAAAACTAATGCAAAATCAGTCAGTCACTGGAATGTGCTTTAATGATTTGGGAGGAAAAAAAAGTAATATAGAAAGGATTTATTTTGCAAATAATTTGCAAGAGCTGACAGTACACATTTCAAGTTTTTCAGTTCTGCTTCTAATTTTTTCCTCTCTCTCTTGTTTCATTCAAAAAATAACCTGGCAATCTCAATAGCTGGAAAATGGTGTCTAATAAAGATAGAATTCATTTAGGAGTCTCAAATCTATAGAACTACATGCCTATCTCTATACCAAGGCAGAAGAAATTAATACTCATTGCACTAATCATTAGGCTACTCCTCCACACCATGTTAAGTGCCATTGAAAATTGACCTCTGACCTGTATTAAGTGTGGCCATTTCCCCTTTTTGCGCACACTAACCACATAATATTTATTTTCTATTTTTTTTTTGGAGGGGGCAGAGAACGGGCATGGAGGCTCTAATCAGGTAGCATGCTCACTGAATAACGCAGGGTTAACGCAGAGATCCGTGGAGAGCATCATCAAAAGGGGCGCCTCACAGGAGTTCCCGGCGAAGGGGCGGGGAAACCCATATTATCGAAACAAGATGGACGTCCATCTTTCGTTTTGATAAAACGGTCGGGGATGTCCAAATCGCAAAATTTAGGTCAACCTTAGAGATGGTCGTCCCCGATTTTCGGCCATAATGGAAGCCGAGGACGCCCATCTCAAAAACGACCAAATCCAAACCATTTGGTCATGGGAGGAGCCAGCATTTGTAGTGCACTGGTCCCCCTGACATGCCAAGACACCAACCGGGCACCCTAGGGGGCACTGCAGTGGACTTCAGAAATTGCTCCCAGGTGCATAGCTCCCTTACCTTAGGTGCTGAGCCCTCCAAAACCCACTCCCCACAACTGTACACCAGTACCATAGCCCTTATGGGTGAAGGGGGGCACCTAGATGTGGGTACAGTGGTTTTCGGGTGGGTTTTGAAGGGCTCACATTTACCACCACAAGTGTAACATGTAGGGGGGATGGGCCTGGCTCCGCCTGCCTGAAGTGCACTGCAGTACCCACTAAAACTGCTCCAGGGACCTGCATACTGCTGTCATGGAGCTGGGTATGATATTTGAGGCTAGCATAGAGGCTGGAAAAAATATTTAAAAAAAAAATTTGAGGGTGGGAGGGGTTTAGTGACCACTGGGGGAGTAAGGGGAGGTCATCTGGTCATTTAGGGCACATTTTTGTGGCTTGGTCATAAGAAAAAAAGGACCAGGTAAAGTCGTCCAAGTGTTTGTCAGGGACGCCCTTCTTTTTTCCACTATTGGTCGAGGACGCCCATGTGTTAGGCACATCTTCGCTATGCTTCCGACATGCCCTCGTGAACTTTGGTCGTCCCCGCGATGGAACGCAGTTGGGGATGCCCAAAATCAGCTTTTGATTATGCCGATGTGGGCGACCCTGCGAGAAGGACGCCAATCTTGCGATTTGAGTCGAAGTGCTCCTACATTATCTGCAGTTGTCGTGCACTAATGACATTAGTGCACGACCTCCAAATACAGAATCAAAACGAGCCCTATTTTATAGGTGCACTAGAAATGGTCTTAGTGCATGGGAAAGTCCCAGATTAGGATACAGTAAGCCCATTTTGTAGCACATCTTAGTAAAAGAGCCTCTAAGATGTTCAGTGCTGTGCCAGATGTCTCAGTGCTGGTTTATTTACTTATTTATTTTAAAAATGTTTAACCATAAGAACATAAGAGTAGCCATACTGGGTCAGACCAATGGTCCATCTAGCCCAGTATACTGTTTTCAAACAGTGGCCAAATCAGGTCACAAGTACCTGGCAGAAACCCAAATTGTGGAAGGACTCTGTAGTACAAATCCCAGGGCGGAAAATGGAAATGAGGACGGGACCAGAGCTGAGAGAGAGAGAAGGGAAGGCTGAACTAAGCGCCGAGCCTGCACACTTTTCACTGCTGCTGCCACCGTAACCCCGACGAGGTAAGATGACTTTTAAAATTCGGAGGGAGGGGGCCTGGAACTCGAAGGGAGGGAGGGAGGGGGGCCCTGGAACTCGGAGGGACCCTGGAACTCGGAGGGAAGGAGGGAGGGAGGGGCCTGGAACTCGAAGGGAGGGGAGCCTGGAACTCAAAGGGAGGGAGAGGGGGAGGGAGGGAGGGAGGCCTGGAACAGGGAGGGGAGGGGACCTGGAACTGGGAGGGACTGGAACTGGGAGGGAGCGGGGGGACTGGAACTGGGAGGGAGGGACTGGAACTCGGAGGGAGGAGGAAGGGAAGGGGAGGGGAGGAGGAGGGGGAGGGGGAGAAGGAGGGGGATGGGGGAGAGGGAGGGGACGGGGAGGGGGGAAGAGAAGGAGGGGAAATGCACCACCTGTAAAAAGAAAATGTCAGCATCCCCAATCATTTTGAAAAGTTTGCTCCTATGCATGTGGGAGCATGTTTTTGAAGTCCATTGCAGTGCCCCATTTATCTCCTGAGATGTCTGGGAGATCAGTCTACTAAAAATCTAATAAAAATGCTGGCCCTCCTTAATTTTCTACATTTTCACTTGGACTCTTTTTTTGTTTTTGAAAATGGTTCAAAAACCAAAACATCCAAAGCACAAAACCTTATTAGAAACAGTATTTTTGAAAACAAAAAGACAGACATTTTTCATTTTTGAAAATGAACTTCTTTCCTATTCAGATTTTGGATGTTTTTTGCAAAACGTTTAAAGTCAGACTTAGACATCATATTGAAAATGCCCCTCTATATCAGTTGAAAGTCTCATAGCAGTCTCTGACTGCAATTCACATCTTGGATGGTAAACAAATTCAGCAAAAGTAGCTTTATATGTGCAGAAAAATGGACAGGTAAAGGGTGTTCCAGGGGTGAGGCCCACACGGAAAGGCAATTCTATAATCTAGATGCCCACATTTACACCTGTGTTGCGCACGTAAATGTCTAGAATACTAGCACTTGTATGTCCACACATACACATGTACATGCTAGCAGGTTGCCTGGGCGCTATTCTGCAAAATACTGCTTAACTTGCATTGTGCGTACTTGTATGGTGGCATATATAGTGGTGCAGCCTGTGTGGGACATTGGCAGGACTTCCAGTTACAGGGTAGCTTATAGAATGATATAAAGTTACATGCTTCCCTGGTGCATTTAGGGATTCCCTCTTAGGGCTGTGTGTCTCAATAATACTGTGTTATGCTTGTATTCTGTAATGGAACCTGGCTGCTCAAGTTCTATTATAGAAGAGGTTATGGACCAAATTCTACAAATGGAGCTTAAAAATCGGCACCAAAAAACCACAAGCTTAGGGTGATTCTATAAATAGAATATGCTCACCTGCTGTTCTTGCGACTAAAATTTAGAAGCACCCATTTAGGACACCTAAAATCAGGCCTAAATACCTGCACCTAACTTATGGGCAGATCAGGTGTATTCCATAATAGTTTTTTGAAATGCCCATGACCCACCCATGGCCACACCCCCTTTTCAGCATTTATGTACACTACATTGTAGAATATGACTAGAAATGTGTACACATATATTCTAATTAAAGCAAATTAGTGCTGCTAATTGGTTAAGTACCAATTATCAATGCTGATTGGTTTGTTAACCCATTAGTGCCCAATGTTCCCTTAATAAGCCATATGCCCTTTATAGAATTTGGGGATGTATGTCTATCTTCTAGAAATATCCCCTAGTTTACAAATTGAGCAAAGGGAAACACTTTAAGTCTGAACTTTTCAACTTAATTTTATTCTATTCTTTTGCAGTCCTTTCATCAGCCTTTCATCTTATTGATCATTCCTTGCTTATTCAACACCTGACTGATATTGAAATCTCTGGATCTGTACTTAATTGGTTTGATTCTTTTTTGCATAAACACACTTTTTCAGTAAGTTTTACTAGTAAATCCCCCTCACATTCCTCTCTTCCATCAGACATACCTCAAGCATCTATAGTATCATCATTACTTTTCAATATTTTTAAAGCCCCTTAGCCATTCTTCTTCAGTCTTTCAATGTTAATTTTTACTTTTATGCTGTTGACGTTTTAATCATCTATCTTGTCTCCCCGGTCAGTGTTGACTTCTGCCCACTTCAATCCTGTTTAGCCACTCTGGCTAGTTGGCTCTCACAGTCCTCAAAAAACTGCCACTAGTTGGATTACTGGTCATCTAACTCAGCCCTCCTTGTCCCCAGTTCTGTTTAATACCCCAATTAGTCCTGTCCCATCCTTCCACTATTTAAGAATTATCCTGGACTCATCTTTGTCTTTTCAACAGCAAGTTTCAGCCACTGTCAGAACTGGGTTAGCTGTTCTCTGTAAATTACATTACCTCTGCAGTTACCTTGATCCTACGAAACTTCAGACGTTTATCCATGCACTCTTGATGCCAAGACTTGATTACTGCAATGCAGCCTATGCTGGTGTTGCTGGGCACTTACTTTGATGCCTCCAAACCTTACATAATACAACAGATTAGACTGCTCTGCAGATCTTAAAAAACGTGACCATATCACCCCCACCCCCATCACCACCATTTAGTCACCTATATTGGCTTCCCATCGCATTCCAAATTCAGTTTATGATCTTACGTTTGACACATAACGCATACTATTTAGAGGTGCCCTCTTTTCTCTCCACTCTTACAATCCTCTATACCATTTCCAGGAACCTGAGATCTCTCAACTCTCCCTGTCTTTTATTACTAGGCCCAAAACAAGACCACTATGAGTCTGCCTCTTATTTGACAGCACCAAAACTCTGGAATAGTTTGCCCCTGCCCTTGCATGTGGAGGCATCTTTTCATACATTTAAGAGTTTACTAAAGACCTGTTTTTCTCAGCAAGCCTTTGGGTCTCAACTACCAGGCTGGATGCATGACTAGTGTCTGTGGTTTTAATTAGGTAAGATTATGCTTAACTGTCTGTGTACTTTCCCTTTGAATTGGAGTTCCTTTCATAGTAACATAGTAATATAGTAGATGACGGCAGAAAAAGACCTGCACGGTCCATCCAGTCTGCCCAACAAGACAACTCATGTGTGCTACTTTTTGTGTATACCCTACTTTGATTTGTACCTATGCTGTTTAGGGCACAGACCATATAAGTCTGCCCAGCACTATCCCCGCCTCTCAACCACCAGCCCCGCCTCCCAACTACCGGCTCTGGCACAGACCGTATAAGTCTGCCCCGCACTATCCCCGCCTCCCAATCTCCAGCCCTGCCTCCCACTACCTGCTTTGCTATCCAATATCGGTTAAGCTCCTGAGGATCCATTCCTTCTGAAAAGGATTCCTTTATATTTATCCCATATTTATTCCTTTTTATTGTTCACCACGCTGACCTGCAAGTCAAATAGAGTGGTGTATGAAATATAATAAACATTAGATGAAACACAGACAAGAGAAAACTGATGAAAAGTACAGTAAAAATGAAAACATATTAGTCACATACTCACATCTGAAAAGGCCTGCTGTACATGAACTGCAAAGCTTAAGATTCTGGCCCCTTTCCAAGCAAAAAAAAAAACACAGAGGCAGACAGAGCATACAGTATGTTCTTGTTACAGTGACTGATGCTTTGTGCTGCTATTCAGATCATGAAGTTTCTATCATACTTCCTCTGCTCAACCTTTCAGCAGCCTTCAGCACTGTGGATCATCTCATTCACAGAAAAATTGTGCATCTCAGGGGGCAGTATGCTGAGCTGCTTTTGGTCTTATCTCTAGAGCAGAACCCAACAAGTGACTGAGGGTCCTCCATGATCTCTGAAAAAAGGATGTTCTTCTGCTGGAAATTATCCACTAGTTTACCAGTACACCATGTAACTTTGCAAATCTAAGTGCTTTGAAAATACGCCTCCATCTGACACAGTACTGCATTTCAAGTTCTTCTACTTCAAAAGCAGTGCAACGTAACCCATACCCTCTAGCATGTATTTTTTCATGATTGTAAAAATGCTATAATGGTAAAAGGAAGTAAATGTCAATGCCATGCAATTTTAAAAACCACATTATGTCAATTTAACTAATACCGCTGTTCTGAATCTTTCAGGTTTTATTGGTTACACCTAATTTCATCTAATCAGAAGAGCCCTAAACCCAGAGTCGATGTTTTATCTGCATTATTAAAAAAAAAAACCCTTACAATACACTACACCATTCAATCTCAGCATTCATGCCCATGGGTTGAACATACTGTACAGAAAAAAAACTCCATTGTCATTCTTTCTGATTCAAATACACTACCCAAAACAGTCTCTGCGCAATTTTGTCACCTGGTCTATTTCTCCATAATCAATTATAAAAAGGTTTGTCCAGGTTGAATACAATGTTCAATTATAGGAGCCTGTGACTTGGAAGTGTGCTGACAGCACAGACAACTCCTCTGTTCAATAAATCTTGTGACACACTATTGAGATGTAGAGCAGAGAAGGAGTAGGGAAGATAGGCTCTTTACAATCAGTGAAGACGACATATGGATGATAAAAACTTTATTGGATAATATCAAAGGTGACTCGACACAGCTGCTGTGTTTCGGCACCAAAGCGCCTGCCTCAGGAGTCTTATGTTGTGTTGTAATGTTGAATACGAGAAAAAAATATATATATGCAAGGCTGTATTTGGCACGATGGGACTATAGCCCACAATCAGGATAAACAACTTCTACGGACTGACAAAGGCAGGCGCTTTGACGCCAAAACACAGCAGCTGTGTCGATTCACCTTCGATATTATCTAATAAAGTTTTTATCATCCATACGTCTCCTTCACTGATTGGCAAGAGCCTATCTTCCCTATTCATTCTCTGCTCTACATTGGACTGTTTTTTGTAGGGATCAAGTGCACCTCCACCTCCGTGTGGCTTTTCTCTTATTACACTACTGAGATGGCACTTTGCAGTCCAGTCCATATTCTGGTAATGTTGAACATGCTACTTAAAAAAAAACATTTTGACCACTGAAAATTGACACTGAATGCTAATATGTGCAACTGCCAATCTATGGACCTCACTAGGCTGCCAAATATAAAAACATCATAGATACACCTACACCACTTCCTGAACTGATGTATACAAAACCTTTCCTTCAAAATTAGCCACTGGCTATATCAGCGCTACCATGGTGGGCATCAGTTGAGGAACTATCCCATTTCCCACAGTGGTTAAATTCTCTTGACTTGAATCTGAGACTCTCAAAGAGTTTTTACCACTGGTTTCTGCCTCTGTCAAGCTTCTTTTCAAGTTCCCTTGGTTTCCTACATCTAGTTTGACATTCTTTATGCTGTTTTCAATTCTCCTTATGTGGACTTGCTTACCATTTATTTGTAACGGTACAATGCTTTTTGGCTTTAATGGGCTCTTTTATCACTTCATTTATGGTTGTCATTTAGTTACCTGATTTTTATTAAAGGGTGAAATATATTTATTTCCTTTATATAAAGTGTATGCCTCACTGTATCATTTGAGGCTTAGTGCACAAAACAAACAAAAAAACCCCATCAAACACACCATAACTCTTTCCCGCTTCAGCCCAATATCTGATAAAACAACCTTACCATTAATGCCTGCCCATAAAAACATTCCCTTAACCAAACAATCTCCTTATCATACCGACCCGTAAGTGACTTTGACCTTCCAGGATGCTATGATGCATGGATGTCCATGCATCATGTGAGCAACTACAACTTGAAACTGCTCTTTTATGTTTTCATTTTTCCTAACCAAAGTGTGTGTGGGGGGGGGGGGGGGGGGGATTTCATTTTCTATTCTTTCTTATGTTGCTTAGAAGATTTTTCATTTCATTGGATTTTTAACATTTTTTGTTTCGTTTTGGGTCAATGTCATCAATACTCATATAATAATGCACATTATTTCTCAATAGTTCCCCTGTTCCTCAATAATGCACACTATTACTCATATACCCCCGGATTCTATATTGTGCGACTTGAGTTGTGTGCACAATTCAGGTTGTATTCTGTATTGCATGCACAACTTAATTATCTTAACAAGCCAATCAGTGCCGATAATTGCCAATTAACAGGCAATTATTGACACTAAATGGCATTAATTAGAATTTATGCGCACAACTTGCTAAACATATTCTATAAAGTGGTGTGTGTAAATTCTAATGTGTGCTGCCCAAAAGGAGGTAAGCTCATGGTCTTGGAATGGGTGGATTGTGGGCGTTACAAAATATTATGCATGCTGTTATAGAATACACCAGTGACTAGATTTAGCCGTGTGTATGGGCCCTAAGTGCATTCTATAAACAAGGCCTAAATTTAGGTGCACTTTATAGAATACACCTAGGTGTATTTTTTTCTGTGCTGATTTTTATGGAACCATATATAGAATCTAGTCTATAATGCACACTATTGCTCTACAGTGCACCTGTTCCTCAATAATGCATACTGTTGCTCTATAGTGTACCTGTTACACAATATGCACTATTACACAAATAATGCCCACTATTGCTCTATTCTGCGCCTGTTCTGCAATAATATGCACTATTACTCAAATAATGCACACTATTGATCTATAGTGCATCTGTTCCTCAATAATATATACTAATAAATAAGGCACATTACTACTTCCTCAATAATACATACTACTGCTCTATTGTTCCCCTGTGGCTCAATAATGCACTCTATTACTCAAATACTGCACACTATTGCTCTGTAGTGCACTGGTTCCTCGGTACTGCACTCTATTACTCAAATAAATCACACTATTGCTCTATAGTGCTCCTATTCCTCAATAATATGCACCATTATTGAAATAATGCACACTATAGTGGACCTGTTCCTCAATAATATACACTAATAATCAAATAAGGCATACTATTGCTCTATTGTGCACTTATTCCTCAATAATGCACACTACAGCTCTATTGTTCTCCTGTTGCTCAATAATGCACACTACAGCTCTATTGTTCTCCTGTTGCTCAATAATGCACTCTACTACTCAAATAGTGCACTCTATTGCTCTGTAGTGCACTGGTTCCTCAGTATTGCACTCTATTACTCAAATAATGCACACTATTCCTCAATAATATTCACTATTACTCAAATAAGGCATTAGTACTCTATTGTGCACCTATTCCTCATTAATGCACACTATTGCTCTATTGTACACCTGTTCCTCAATAATGCACTCTATTAATCAAATAATGCACACTATTGCTCTATAGTGCACTAGATATATTCCGTGTATTATACAAGCAAGAAAGAATGCAAAATGGCAGCCGGCGTGGTGATGAAACTTCACTTTTGAAACTCTAAATATTTTTTTTTTGTGGTCTGAAAATCTGGAGTTACTAAGACTACACAAGACAGAAGGAAGGCATTCTTGGCGTTACAACACAAAACAAAGAATCTGGAAGCCACATTCCTTCTTGCAAACCCTTGCAAATATTTAATCACGCTAGGTGGGACTAAATACATTTTTTTGTCCCAGAGTAAAACTTAAAGCTTTCATTGATATGAAGAAGATCATGTAACTTGAGGATATATTCATGTTAAGCTTTTTCATTTATTGTTACTTTCTTTTTGGATCTGCTTATCCTTAATTGAGCACTCTGCCTACTTTTGTGGTCTAAGGAAGACTGAGTCTTTTTTCTTGATTATTTAATTGGTCCAACTGATGTATGGTACTATGTTATGTGGTCTGTATTTCTACAGCAAGTGAATACTTGTGTGATTTATTCTAAAAATTACCTAAATATAGAATTTTTTAAAATGGCTAGCTTAGGGGCAGTCTGGGGTCAGAGTTTGGACAGAGCCTCCACTAATCAAGTGGATTAAATTAGAACAACAAAAAGTCTGCCTAACTTTGGCCCAGATGCACTAAACATTTTTCATCGTTAAATGAGCCCTTAAGGAAGAATTTCCTATCCTTTCCATGCACTAAAGCCTATTTTTCGACGGCAGTAGCAGCTAACGAAACTGGAATGCAAATGAGAAACTACCATTGAAATGTAGACAATTCGGAATGCACTAACCATACCGACGATAGCAACGATTCACTTACCACCAGAAATTTAACGTCAGCTCAGACCTGTCGTTAAAGCCTGAGCTGTCATCTCCCCACTGCCCCCTGCACGATGAAAAACCAAATTGCTGGCATGTTTTAAAAGAAAAGTGGCTCCCTGCTTCCCTGTGCCTAAAATAAAAAAGGAAACTAAATTAAAAAAGGATCGGGAGGGGGCAAAGGCGCTCATCAGCAGCGTCCTGTATGGACGGCCTTGCCTTGCCTTGCCCCCCCCCCCCCCCGAAGTCCCCGCTGCTCCCCGCTGCTCCGTTTGTGAAATAAAAGCTTTTAAAAATGAAACCTTTGCAGTTGCTGGGCTCCCCCTCCCTTCCTGTGTCTCTCTTCTTTAGTCGGCAATGCTCCGCCTCCTGCCCTCCTCCACCTCTGTGCCCCACCCCCGATTTCGTCCCCGCCGCTCCCCCCCCCCCACCGGACCCCCCCTCCACCATAATGGCCGGTGCAGCGCCTCTCACCTATGTTTGAAGGCGCTGCACAGGATGGATCAGCTATTCTTGAGCTCTTCTGTCTCCTCCGATGTCTCCTTCTTCTTCCTGTGTCCACCCTCCTCTGACGTCAGTTATCTACGTAGATAGCTGACGTCAGAGGAGGGCGGACACAGGAAGAAAAAGGAGACATCGGAGGAGACAGAAGAGCTCAAGAATAGCTGATCCATCCTGTGCAGCGCCTTCAAACATAGGTGAGAGGCGCTGCACTGGCCATTATGGTGGAGGGGGGTCCGGTGGGGGGGCGGAGCGGCGGGGACGAAATTGGGGGGGGCACGGAGGTGGAGGAGGGCAGGAGGCGGAGCATTGCCGACTAAAGAAGAGAGACACAGCAAGGGAGGGGAGCCCAGCAACTGCAAAGGTTTCATTTTTAAAAGCTTTTATTTCACAAACGGAGCAGCGGGGACTTCGGGGGGGGGGGGGGGGGCAAGGCAAGGCAAGGCTGTCCATACAGGACGCTGCTGATGAGCGCCTTTGCCTCCTCCCGATCCTTTAATGTTTGTGGAGACATGCAGGGGAAAGTGGGGAGCCACGTGTTTGTGTTTTCTTTTTTTTTCTTACGTTTCTGGCATGCGCAGAGCAGCCAGCATAACGCTTGGCTGCTTTGCGCATACTTTACGAGCCAATTACCGACGGGGATTAGTGCATCGTTCTTTACAATACTGCACCAAACTTTTTGGGGCTGTGTTTTTGGAGCATGCTTCGTTATTTCAGATTCGGTAAAGGTTTTTACGTTTCTGGTTTTTTTACGTTTGCTTGATGCATCTACCCCTGTATCCGCTGAGTTATCTTCCATGTTTATGCACTGACCAGTGCTGGAGGCTGGACATGACCTAGCATTCAGTATCCAAGGTTAATGCAGCCCACAGCTGTAAGCAGCTGACACGCCGCATACTGCTGAAGGCTGAATATCCGGCCTTATGATTTTATTCCTTTTAACCTTTCTTATTATTAGCAGTTGAAATGGGTAATTTCCAAACATATATGTCTGTCTTTTCTTCAACTAAACCCTCTGAGCTTCCTTAATGTAATAATATTTTCTTTATTTAGACAGTCTAACTGTCTTGATTTGATGGTATCCTTAAAAAATACCTCACTAGGAACTATATGAAATATAACATTTATAATAAGATAAGAAATATACAGGAATATACTAGATTCCACAAAATCCTCAAATCCTTCCTATTCAAACAAACCCTCACAAAGGCCAACCATATCTCAAACAACTAATTATTACCTGAATTGGTTATTACTCTATTTACCATTAACCATCTCTTTGCTTCATGTACAATTTCTCATTCATAATAGCTTTTCTAAATGTTAAACATCCATAGGTATCCCAATATGTTTATGATACTGTATTGTAAAATTGGGATCCTTACAACAAATTACTTTCTTATGCATTATTCTTTGTTATGTATCCTATACTGTTTATTGTAAGCCACATTGAACTCAAACTTGTTTGGGATAATGTGGGATATAAATGTCACAAATAAATAAATAAATATGTACCTGAGTAACTGTCAGCTTTCCCTAATAACCTCCTTAAAAGCTGTTCTGTACCTTTCTTAATTGTTAGTGCTAGCAGCTAAATTTCACCGTGGCTAAAATGGAGTTCATTCTGTTAGATTAAGCTGCCTCTTTTCCAAACTGTTCCCTAGTTACTGGAAATCTAAAGCTCTCCTCCATACCAGGGGCGTATCTGGACTCCGGCGGTAGGGGGGGCCAGAGCCAGAGGGAGGGGGAACATTTTAGCCTCCCCTCCGCCGCCCCCCTCCCTGCCATTGCCGGACACCCCCTCCCTTCCCGCTGCCAACCCTCCCTCCCCGCCATCGCTTACTTTTGCTGGCGGGGGACCCCAACCCCTGCCAACCGAGATCCGCTTCCTCCTCCGAGTCCTACCTTTAAAAATATTTCTTCAGCTGGCGGGGGACTCCAACCCCCGCCAGCCGACCCGAGATCTTCTTTAACTTTCTTCTATCTTCGTCCTCCGCGTGGCCGGCGACGTGTTGCTGCTGTTGTGCAAAGCTGAAATCCAGTTTCGGAGTCTGACGTCGCAGCACGTTACGACATCAGTCAGACTCCGAAACTGAATTTCAGCTTTGCACAACAGCAGCAACACGTCGGCCACGTGGAGGACGAAGATAGAAGAAAGTTAAAGAATATCTCGGGTCGGCTGGCGGGAGTTGGAGTCCCCCGCCAGCTGAAGAAATATTTTTAAAGGTAGGACTCGGAGGAGGAAGTGGATCTCGGCTGGCGGGGGTTGGGGTCCCCCGCCAGCAAAAGTAAGCATTGACGGCGGTAGTGTAGCCAGGGCAAAATCTGCGGGGGCCCAGGCCCCTGTGGCCCCACGCAGATACGCCCCTGCTCCATACACCATCCTCATATTGACTCTCTGGAATTCAGCCTACCTCTAATGTCTTGCATATGGAACATTTCTGTGACTACTACCCTGGAGGATCAGCTTTTCAGTCTTCTACCTAAAACTTGTGTAATCCCCCATTATAATGGAGATTACTAAAGATCATGAGAGAACCCTCCAGAGTTGCTGAGGGAAGGGTTCTGAGGTTGTAGGTCATAAAGGATCCAGCCCAGAGGGGTGGGTTCCTGGGAAAATTGCACAGGGAAATGTTTCAGGTTGTCGAGTGACAGTAGGGGAGGAGTTAGGACTTAATAAATGGTAGTGTTGGGGTTTGCACGAGGTCTTTGGTTGCCTCTACCCCTGCCAGGACCTGTGAGGAGAGGGGGTGTCCTGGAAAGGCCATATTAACCTATGGCTGATCTGAAGGGGTAGCTATTGTCAGGCAAAGGTAGTAACTGTAAGAGAGGAGTGCTCTGGGTGGGTAAAGGGGAACCCAGCCCAATAGCAGGAACCAAGAGTCTGTTCAAGGCTAGAGGGTGCAGCTCTGAGAAGTGCATCTCTTGAGATGAGGACAGACAGGGAGGTCTGATCCTGTAGGAGTTTGCTAGTGACAACCAATGCTACAAGCACAGCCTTAGATTATGCAGCCCGAAGGGATGGGTAATGGACAGGAGCAGCTGTAAATATGTACATACTGTAAGATTATAAATTGGAATTAGGAAGATACTCCATATCCCTAAATTTGCTCAGGGTTTAAACTTTGCATCTGATATCTAGTTGGTTTACAAACTGACTGTTACTGCCAAGCGGATTTGAACTGCCTGTTGCAGAAATTAGTAAAGTTTAAATGCATAAAATATAATCCTTGGTGTGGAGAGAATTCTTGGAAGTGAGAGTGAAATCCTTGCTCCTGGACTAATCAAGAATACTCAGGTGAAGCCCAACTTAATATCCTACAGCCTACTGGAGTAAGTCCAGCCCTGGCTCACGCCCAAGCTCGAGAGAGAGGAAAAAAAATACAAATCTTGTGTGTGAGTGGGGTGAACAGGAGGACTAAGGTAAATGTGTGTGTTTTTTGGGGCCCTGGTCGCGGGTGCCTCTGACCCGTGACAAGCTAGCTGGTGCCAGGATAGAGTGTGGTGAGACCAGGGCTACACTTGTATTTGTCTTCCAGAACATCCCTTTCTGCACCCTCCAATGTCTTTGGTACCCACATGTATTAACGAAGCTGGCACCTCCCCAGTTCTCTCTAAAATCCCATCTAGGTGACACATAAGATTCACCACCTTCACACCAGACAGGTATGTTATCGAGTGATGCCAACCAGCTGTCTGCATTTCAAATGATTGAATTGTCAACACTCACATAGTCCTGCACCCTCCCTCAACTGTCAAGAATCACACACTGCTGCTCCTTCCCTCGTGCATGCACACCCTTTCAGATACATGCTCAGTATTATAGGATACAAACCTTCTTCCTGGTAATCTTGCTTCTCTCAAGTGGTAGAGGAACAGCTAGATTGGAGGTGAGACTATCTTTGGCTAGTTCTACTGATCCAATAAATGGATTCTTTTCAGGGAGAAAGACAGTAGGAATAAGGAGATCTGGCAAATTGAAAAATTCTTAAATACAATTAACATTTTTTTTTTTGGGGGGGGGGGGGGGGAGGGAATGGTGCTTTCAGAGACGTGGGCCATGCAGGATCAAATAGAGCTTTTATGTTCCCAGTGTTCCTTCTGGTGGAGAGAGCATTGGCTGAGTTAATTATTTCCTCCATTTGAACAAGAAATTAATGAATTGCAAAGGCTCTAAAATGTGTGTCAAGGTTAATCCAACCTACCACTTGCCATGAAGAATGTTCCAGTGTGGAGTGTACTCTCTGTCTAGATATCTGACTATAATATTAGTGATTATTTTTATAGATGTAAGAGATGTATGCAGCATAATGAAGAAACAAGCAAGGTATATTTATTTATTTATTTATTGCATTTGATATACCGTTAAGGGCCTGAACATAGGCATCTAACCTGCTTATAATCGAACGAGAAAAACGCCCAAGTTCCGACCTAAATCGGGAGATGGACGTTTATCTCACAAAAACGAATAACGCGGTATAATCGAAAGCCGAACTTGGACGTTTTCAACTGCACTCCATCGCAGAAGCGTACAAAGTTAACGGGGGCGTGTCGGAGGCATGGTGAAGGCGGGACTGGGGCATGGTTATCACCCGAACAGAGATGGGCGCCTTTCGCCGATAATGGAAAAAAAGTATGCGTTTGTAGCTAGAATTTAGGGCACTTTTCCTGGACCCTGTTTTTTCACGAATAAGGCCCCAAAAAGTGCCCTAAATGACCAGATTACCCCAGAAGAAATCGGGGATGACCTCCCCTGACTCCCCCAGTGGTCACTAACCCCCTCCCACCACAAAAAAATGATGTTTCATAACTTTTTATTTTCACCCTCAAATGTCATACCCACCTCCCTGGCAGCAGTATGCAGGTCCCTTGAGCAGTTGTTAGGGGGTGCAGTGGACTACAGGCAGGTGGACCCAGGCCCATCCCCCCTACCTGTTACAATTGTGCTGCTTAATGCTTATTAGTTGTCCAACCCCCCCAAACCCACTGTACCCACATGTAGGTGCCCCCTTCACCCCTTAGGGCTATAGTAATGGTGTAGACTTGTGGGCAGTGGGTTTTGAGGGGGATTTGGGGGGCTCAACACACAAGGGAAGGGTGCTATGCACCTGGGAGCTCTTTTACCTTTTTTTTTTGTTTTTGTAAAAGTGCCCCCTAGGGTGCCCGGTTGGTGTCCTGGCATGTGAGGGGGACCAGTGCACTACGAATCCTGGCCCCTTCCACGAACAAATGCCTTGGATTTATTCGTTTTTGAGCTGGGCACTTTCATTTTCCATTATCGCTGAAAAACAAAAGTGCCCAGCTCACAAATTGTCGAATAAAACATGGACATCTATTTTTTTCAAAAATGCGGTTCGGTCCACCCCTTCACGGACCCGTTCTCGGAGATAAACGCCCATGGAGATAGACGTTTTTGTTCGATTATGCCCCTCTAAGTGGTGTACATATTTAAAATAAGAAGGGGGTGGATGAGAGAGAGAGGTGGTAGTAGAAAAGTCAACTGACCATAGAGGGAAAAATTTCCACAGAGGCAGGATTTGAACTGTACTTTAAAGGCTGCAACAGTTGGCTGGTTCCTAGTATGGAGGGGGTAGTACTTGCTATATGAATCTCATAAAGACAGATAATGATTTAAAGTCACAACGCTGGCTGATCAGAAGAGTTTAATTAAGGGCAGGCATCATGCTATCTAACTGGGTAAACCGACAGAAAAGCAGGACTTTGTTCCACAATTTAAATAAAAAGCAATGGAGAGGAAGGGATAAGGGAAGGATAGTTTTTTTTTTTTTTTTTAGCAATATGTACCTTTTCTTTCTGCCCTATAATAATTTTCTTACACAAACTCAGATAATCCACTGCGTTATGACACAATCTAGACAGTACATGAGAAATCTATGTGACCCAGGTATCACTAGCAAACCTGTAGGTAATGTGAGGATGCCCTGTAAGCAGTTAAAGGGAAGACCTGCTTGAGTTTTCTAGCTGGGTATCCAAGTAAGATGCACCCAGGAGAGGAGCTAGGAGGCTTTCATAAGTTATTTGAGGTCTTAATTGTGGAGAGATAGACTTTGCTTGGTCTGTTTTTTCTCCCGTTCAACAACAAGCAGCCTAGGCCTGTAAGGCAGGAGCTGAGTACCACCTAGATTCACCTCTAGGACAGGAGTGTGGCAAAACCTCTATTCCTGGCCAGAAGCAGTCTGAGCACTGACTGGGGAAGAGAGCTGCAGTGTCTGCAGAGGAGTACTCTGTTGAACACATGAAGGGGAAAGACCAGGAAGTCATGGAATAGACTCCAGAGTAGAAAGGAGCTCTGACGGAAATGCCTGGATCAAGGTGAGGCAGGAAGAGAAGTGGAAGAAGAGACGCATTTCCTCAAGATGAGTTTCTATCGTCAGAGTCCATTGAGGAGCCCTTGGTATGAGGATGGAACCCATTTGCATGGTGAGACCCATGTGGAGCTAAACAAGTTGTTGGATAAGGAAAGAGTGTTGTCTCCCAAGGGTGAAAAAGGATGGACAGAAAGTGTAGAATGTATACTGTAGAGAACCTTCAAAAAGTGGAAGGAGAGTATTTAAACCTGTTTCCAGGGCTGTAAATATATTTCTATTACCTCCTTGGAAGATTCTGTAACAAGATAATGTTCAATATTACTTAACCATGTTCTGTGGATTTATTTCTGGTTAACCCCATCATTCCACAGAGGAGTGGCATGAGGGAAAGAGTGGAGAAAAGTTGCTGAAAGTCTGGGAGTAAATAATGAGGCGGTAGTGGTGTAAGGCCTTGAAAAAGACACCCTCCCTCTGTCCTTGAGACCTTGGGACCTACAAAACCCCCTCATTTATATAACAAGGGTTGCTGGGGATCCCTTATATCTACAGAAACAAAAAACTTTAAAACATCTAAACAGAATAACAGTAGCTTAGAAAACAGGTTATAGCAAAAAAAAAAAAAAGTCATGCAAATTAGCTCAGCATTGCACATAGAAAGGACCTCTTCTACAATCACTATACTGTACACTTCAAGGGCAATTCTATCTGCATGTGCTATTGTAAACCGCCCAGAATTGGAGATGGTATGACAGCCAGATTGACATTTGCATTGTGGGGGTGAATGTCTAGAATACCAGCACTTACATGCCTATGTGCACACAAACCTGCATAAGTGCTAGCAGGGCACCTAGGCACTATTCTGCAAATACCTACTTAACTTGAATAGCTCCTGAGACCACGTATGTTGCAACTGGGAGGGATACTCTAGCTAAATTTTCCTTGTAAATACGTTATCAAATTGAGGGGCCCTTTTACAAAGTGTCGACAAGCCCCACGCGCTAACTCAGAACTACTGCTGGCCCAACATGGCTGCCGGTAGTAGTTCTGCCTTGAGTGTGCTCCATTTCTGGCGCTTTTTTTTATAGCGTGGCGGAAACCCAGTGGTAATCAGGCATTGTTATGCACTGCCTGGTTACCACAGGAGCCCTTACCGCCACCTCAATGGGTGGTGGTAAGGGCTCCCTTGTATGGCCACATGGTAAGAGTACTCTTACAGCATGGCCATTTTTTTAGGGGCTTTTTACCCGCTGCAGTAAAAAGGGCCCTGGAGCACAGGGAAAATGGCCCCCACTGCTACTGCAGGGCCCTTTTTCCTGTAGCTTAGTAAAAGGACCCCTCAGTGGGCAATGGGCGTCTCTAGCGTTCAGCACATGTTAATCATTAGCGTGCCTTAAAAATGCTACTGCGCCTTTGGAAAAGACCTCCTGAATTATTTGAAATATATCTTTTTTCATTCAGATCACTTAGATAAATTTCTTAGTTCCAGAAGTGTTGGATCACTTGTATGTCCAGTTCCTAGTATTACAACATCTACTCCTTGATTGATATGATTATACTGAGCTTTGTTTTTGGATTGCTTCTATTTCCTTTTGATATCTGTGACAGATACTTTTCTTTGAATTGTGCCTTGCTCCCTCAATTTTTGTAGACTGTAAGACATTGCAATAATGTTTATTCCTTTATATTATTATTATTTCAATTAATGTGTGCTTCGTGATATTGCTCTGACTTTTTCTGTAACAAGAGTTTTTTTTTTCTTGAAAAAAAAAAAAAACTTGAGTAGCTCATATTTGCAAGGGGGTGTACACAGCTTGGGAAGGGCAGAGACGGGACTCCCACTTACAAAAGTAATTACAGAATAATGTAAGTTACATGCATTCCTGCCACATAGGGCTAGTGTAATTGCAGGCACCTAAATATTAGTCTCATTGATCCCATGTCACGCTAGGATTCTAGTCACCTAGGTTTTGTTATAGAGTGGGCACTTACCAGAGGACCTCAGGTGCCTAAATGGATACACTGACTTATAGAGTTGTCTCCAATGCTTCCAAGGTATAGAACAATACCCAGTGACACACAGGGAGTACTTTTATAAACAATTCCAAAATGAGCATTTAGAGGTGGAATGGGGGTGTGGTTTTGAGTTACATGCATAATTACAGAATTTTCATTGGTGCAAATGGCCACGCCTAAATTTAAATGTGACTCTTCACTTAAGTGTGTTTTCTATAAACCGTGCCAAACTTTTATATGTGCCATGTATAGAATCTAGCCCAAAATGTGATTTTTCTGCTCATTTTCATTTTTTAACAAAATGCAACAATGTGGAATATGTTGATACTTTCATGTTATTGTAAACAGTCCATCCCTACTTAATAGTGACATTTTTCTGCTTCCTCCTACTAACATTCCCCTTTTGGGCTACACTACAGAAGTCTCTTGCCTTCGGATTTGTGTATCATTTTCTTGTTTTTGTCTTTCTTTACTTCTTGGTGGGCTGTAATCACTGTCTCACATGACTTATTGCCCAGAGATTCAGGGGGATATCAGGACAGCTGCTTGAAATCTTCAATAACATTTCACAAGTTAGATTTTTAAATTGATGTAGGATAATTATTACTGCTTACACTAGTGATGTCTGAAATTATGCACCCTCTATGCGATTCATGGGCTTCTTTGAAAGACAGCAAGATGTTCATCAATCATCGTTGAGTAAGCTTTTTCCAGACATTGACTGACTATAATTATGAGATACCTATCATTAAGGATGTAGCCCACTCGACTTTTCATTTCAGTGAATTTGTCCAGTTGATGTGTAGAATCTGGTTACTGGACTAAGGCATGGGTTACAGGGGTAAATGAGAAAGGGAGGAAAGGAGATGTAAGAGGAAGAATGGTGCAAATAGGGATAACTTCTATAAGTGGCCCCTTAAAAATCGGCGCTGAAAATTTTACCCGCTGAGTACAGTTCTATAAAGGGTATGTGTTCTTTATAGAATAGCACGTAGGATATAAAACCGCGCCTAACTTTAGATGCCAGTAATTACGCTGCTAAAAGCTGGTGTAAATGCCAGCACCTAAATTAGACAAGTTCAGCTGAATTTTGTATTTATGCGTGTAAAAGTTTGGAACGTCCCCAAAATGCCCCAAGCCACGTGCCCTCCCCCATAATGTACACGTTAGGATTTATGCACAGATTGTTACAAAATATGATCTGCATGTAAATCCTAATTAAGGTCAATTAATGCCAATTGGTTGTTAGCAGCCAATTATTAGTGCTAATTGGCTTGTTAATCAATTAAGTTGTGCATGCATATCGGCTACAGGTGCTGATTTGCGTGTGCGACTTTAGTCACCATTTATAGAATCCGGAGTATAATGTGTCATTCTGCTCTGCCTTTGAACAATGAGACTACCAGTTCATGCATGCAGTGGGAGTAAGATCAAATTCCAATCAACGACCTCTTTTAAAGAATATGGAGCCAGCTGGATGCTGGGCTGTGTGCTTCCTCATGGTTAGCCCCTGACCATTATGTTAAAACCAATAACATCTGCTTCATTGCATTTTTGAGAGAATGAGTTTCATAGGTGTTTCTTTAAGAGTCCACACCCCACTGTTTACTGGGAAAATTCCAGCACTGGGCTGCCAGCTCCTTCTAGGTCTATAATTCTCATCCATGTGCAAATGTTAGAACCCATTTCATTTGTGTCAGGCTCCAGCTGTCTTGGTATTGACCTTTTCACTGGACAACAGCTGGAAATCTGAAAGACACTGCAATACATACTAAGCTTTAAAGGTTAACTTACAATACTATTTCCTGTCATATATAGGACATAATAACATAGCAGATGACATTTGCAACAGAGTTCTCTGACATGCTTACTCTCTTCTCTCTAGTATTCTCCATTTCTCCTCTTACTCTCCCTCCCTCCCTCCCTCCCTCTCTGTTTCTCTCTCAAATCAATTTGTTGCACTGGCATACCAAGAATGCAATTTGCCAAAGCTGGTCCCGATTTCCAAAGCTGGAAGTCCTGCAATTATTTTTCTGTATTTAATGAAATTCTGGCAAGCAAAGGGCACACTCTATATCCAGGACTGTCATCTTGCCACAAATAATACAATTCTAGTATCCTCCCTGTTTCAGTCTTTGTACCCAGATGAATGCATGTTTTTCTTAATTTTCTGCTCGGTTCAGAGAGATATATTAGCATGGTGTCACACCAGACTGCCAAAATTACATGAAATCCAACACATCAAATATTTAAGGGGAAAACATCTGCAGCACAATGTCTTCTTTTTCCACTCAGTTCAGGAGTACAAGTATCAAAGCATTGCTAAATTTTAATCAGCTATTCAATATATATGCTGAACGTGTCAGCAGTAACATGACAAGGTTATTAAAGGAGACCAAGGCCTAAAGGCCCTCTTTAATAAGGTGCACTAGCGTTTTTAACGCACACTAAAAAATAGCACATGCTAACGCTAGAGAAACCCATATGCGTGTTTCTAGCATTAGCGTGCGCTAATTTTTAAAGAAACAGCAGCGCACCTACAACACGGCTTAGTAAACAGTGCCTTAAGTGTCTTGAACAATCAGGAAAGTATTGGCATCTTTTACCACACACCTTGGAGTGTGTTACTGGGTCTATATAACAAAACAATCATTAAAGAACTTTTAGTGCTCAACTCAACAATATTTTAACCTGCATCTTAAAAGGGACTCACTGAAATGTTGCCTAATAGCATGCCCTTGGTACTTAATGAGATTGAGAACACAGAAAAAGTAGGCTGCAGATTGAATTCAAGGGTATAGCCTTATGAGGGGCCTTGGGGGACTGTATCCCTCCCCCACTATGGACTCAAGCCCACTCCAAAATTGTGGCACCAGTCTAATGGCTGGCAGGGATGTTGAAGCCCCACCAGCCAAAGGGGTCTGCTGCTCAAGCCCTCCCCCCTCACCTCAGGCTGCCTAAGCAGTGCTTAAGTTGATGGAATGCTTCAACCACCAACGGCAGCACTCTCACGCATGCTCAGTTCAGGCAGCACGGGTGGGGGCTCAGACAGCAGATCTCTTCAGCTGGTGGGTATTGGGCATCCCTGCCAACAAAGATACAATTTAAATGTGGTTGAAGGAAAAGGAAGAGCTGAGAGAAAATATGTGGCCCTCTCAGTCTACCCTAGGGCTCCCCCCCCCAAAAAAAAATGGACATCTAGCTACACCCCTGGTTTAATTCCCAACGTTTCCTAGCTGAACATGGGTGAGGTATGCATTATTTTATTTATTTACAGATTTATGTACCACATATATAATCTAATAGTTAAGCAGTTCACAGAATGCATTAATAAAAAACACATCAATAAACAAAGCATCAACAAACAGAAATGATTACTAGAACATGTACTTCACAGTTAAAAAATCTGGCACAATTCAATCACCATCAACAAAAGCCTGTCTAAACACATGTGCTTTAAGACCTTTGAAAAATGTCAAAAATGCAGAGATTGATCTTTGTGTAGAAGAGAATTCCACAACGTAGGTCATGCTACCAACAACTTTCTGAATCTAGACTCTTCAAAATGGCTTTGGCAGAATGTAGGGACATCTAACATAGTAAGATAGTAGTTGACAGCTGATAAAGACCTGTATAGTTAATCTAGTCTGCCCAATAAGATAAACTCATAGGTAGGATTGATACTGCATACCCATAATTGAACTTGATTTGTCCTTGTCATTTTCAGGGCACAGGCCATAGAACTCTGCCCGGCACTGACCTTGTTCTCGAGTTACTGAAGATGAATCTGTCCAGTCAAATGAGGACACAGACCATAGAAATCTGCCCAGCACTGGCTTTGTTTCCCAATTGCTGGTGTTGCCATCTAATAAGCTTGTTTGGTTCCATTCCTTCTATACAGGATTTCTTTATGCTTATCCCAAACATTTTCAAATTGCATTATTGTTTTCATCACCACCACCTCCTGTGGGAGGGCATTCCAAGTATCTACCACCCTCTCCATGAAAAAGTATTTCCTGATATTATTCCTGAGCTAGCCCGCCCCCTCCCCGCCCCCTCAATTCATGTCCTCTAGTTCTACCACCTTCCCTTCTCTAGAAAATATTTGTTTGTAAATTAATAATTTTCAAATATTTGAATGTTTGCATCATATCACCTTTGTCTCTCCTTTTCTCCAGGTTAAACATGCTCAGATCCTCAAATCTCTCCTCATACATCTCGTGACACAAACCCCATACCATTGTCGTCACTTTTCTCTGAACCGCTTCAAGTTTTTTTTTTTTACATCCTTAGCAAGATTTGGTTTCCAAAACTGAACAAAATACTCCAAGTGGGGCCTTATCAACGACTTGTACAGGGACATCAACACCTCCTTCCTTCTGCTGGTTATACCCTTCTTTGTGCAGCTTAGGATTGCTTCATCACCTTGAGATCCTCAGACACCATCACCCCAAGGTCCCTTTCCTGAGCTATACTTATCAATTTCTATCCACCTATCTGGTACATCTCCTTTGGATTTCTGCCCCCTCTAAGTGTATCACTCTACACTTCTTGGTGTTTTTCAGCTGTCAGACATTTGTACCTGGTATGATTCCATTGCAGCTCGCCTAAGCAAAAATGTTTTGTTTACTATTGTTATGTAATGAGAAAACTTAAGATAGATATTATCAAGTGGATGGTTCATGCTTTTGCATATATGCATTGATTTTAAATTATTTTCCAGCTATCAGCCTCCTGAAGACATGCTCAGCGAAACATGGTCCATGTAGAGGACTAAAGAAGATCAGATAGCCTATTTTTGATCAAAAGTTTTGATTTCTTAGCATACAGTGAAGGTTAATAGTCACTGATTTGGTGGCATTACATTGATCCAGACGTTGGTGGGGAAGTTTTATGACAACTGTCTCGACTATTACAACTCTGTCTTCATAGGAGCCAGCCTGCTGTTTGTAACAAGCTAAGTGACTTTTTTGTTATCTAATTTTGATACTTGATTCACAACTTTACTTGAATAATATCTGTGGTAGGTAGGTGGACTCTTGTGCTATGATTTCTGGACGGTGGCATTACCCCTGTATTGACTGTGATCAAATGTAATGCACTGTCACTGAGCACTATTCACAATTTAAAAAAAAAAAAAAAAAAAAAATTAAACTTGTTATCATTTTTTTAGGTTTTGTATGGGTTTCTTTGATATTTGAGCAGTTTATGCATTAAGAAACCGAAGAAATTAGTAGCCCAGATTTGATTGAGTTTGTTAAATTTTAACTGAAGACCTTTGACCATTCTTCTAATTTTTGAAGATACCTTCTCATGGTTTCTACTCTCTCCATGTATCTACTCTATTAGCTATCTTTTCCTTCTAACCCTTCAGCGATGTCTCTCACAAATATATTAAACAGAATTGGCCCCAGTACCGACCCCTGAGGCACTCCACTACTCACCTTCCTTTCCTCCAAGCAGTTACCACCACTCTCTGCCGCCTGTCAGTCAACCAGTTTCCAATCCAGTTCATCACTTTAGGTCATAAGTTCAGCCCTCTCAGCTTATTCATGAGTCTACTATGAGGAACCATATCAAAGGCTTTGCTGAAACCTGAATAGATTATATCTAGCACATGTCCTTCATCCAGTTCTTTGGTCACCCAGTCAAAGAAATCAATCAGATTCATTTGGCAGGGTTTTCCTTTGGCAAAACCATGTTGCCTTGGATCCTGCAACCCATAGTTCACAGATCTCAACTGATGTGTTGGCCTATAAATTTTAACATAGAGGCAATAATTAGAATGAGTCAAGCTTTCACAGTGCCGGTGAGAGCTGAATGGAAAGGTATAAGATTAGAAGATATTCCAACTGTTGAGACCCCCACCATGCCCTGTTTACCAGCCTGTATGAAAGGGTCAGTTAGCAGAAGAGATGTCCTGGAAGAAGCTGCTTGAGGAATCCCCTCTTCCCGTATATTCCTTTGCTAATTCCCCCTCACCCACTCACAGTAAACAAGACAACAGCATCTATCCAAGGTATCTTCCTCCTGATTCCTACTCTGAAAAGAATGACAGCATCCTTTTTCAAGGTAAACTCCCCCCACCCCTAAATTTACCCCCATACTCAGCTAACAGGGGGCACATTGGTCCCAGTGACAACCTCCCTCTCATCATGCCCCAAAATGATAACCGTGAACATAGCTGTCCCAGTGACAGCTCCCCTTTTTATATCTTCCCTTCCTCCTTGATCAGTAGGGAATAGTACCCCCAATAAAATAGATCATCTTAGATCCTAGAGATCAATGGTCCTGCATGCCCCAATTGACCATCTCTCTCTCTCTTTCATTCAGGTGTACCCTTTCTGTCTCATTCCAGTGATAGATCCCATGAAAATCCCAAGTCAGGTAGAGAAGAAAGCTCCCTTTTACCCATCTAGTGACATTAAAAATGGTGCTGGCTGAATTCTCATACTACTTTGACCCGCATATAAGTGTCATTCTCGCCTACACAACACTGGGGAATGGTTCATTTTTTTGTGTAAGGATAAAAGGAAAAATCTCCTCCCAAAGGTGACCCAGAAAATTATAGACCATTGAGCTGACATTGGTACTGGGCAAAATGGAAGACACTATTATAAAGAACAAGACAAAGCCAACATGGATTTAGCCACTGGAAATCTTTCCTCACCAATCTTCTACATTTTTTTGAAGGAGTGAATAAACATGAGGATAAAGGGTGAGCCAGTTTATATTGTGTATCTAGATTTTCAGAAAGGCTCCAGAGGAAATTTTAAATTAATGGGATAGGAGGCAGTGTGTTCTACTGTGGATTAAGAACTGATTAAAAGTCAGAAAGCAATGAGTTGGGTTAAATGGTCAATATTTTCAGTGGAGAAGGGGATCCCCAGGGATCTGTGCTGGGACTGTTGCTTTTTAATAGGGATGTGCATTCATTTGGAACAACATAATGATTGTAAGCTGCTTAGCTGGACTCCTGACAAGTGGTATATCAAAGTATAAATACAATTGATAATTTGGAGATGTCAGTGACTGGTTTCCTAACCCGAAACGACAGAAAAAACCCTGAAACTCTCAGAGGTTTTTTTTCCCAGTATCTTAAATCTTGGAGATTTTTACTATTATTCTTAACAGCTGTCAGGATGGAAGGAGCAGTGACATTTGAGTTAGGAAGCACCAAGGAAGAACTATTCTCTCTCTCAAGAAGCAGATTAAAGCTGGCCCATTCATAGTGTGTGTGTGTGCTGTATTTCTTACAATTTTAGCAGTTGCTGTCTCAGTATTTATGCTCCATCTCTGGGGTTGCTCCCTGCTGCTTTTTCTTGTTTTCTTGTCCAGCCATGCAATTGGTTGGCTCAGTCACCTACTATAAATAAAAATAAAGCTGATAGAAGGACTCAGCTAAATTTCAATGCCCAGAGCTGCCAAGTTACCAATTTCCTAAGGGAGACTTTTTGGCTAGTTCTGGTTTTAAACTTATCCTAAAGCAGTGAGTGTCATGTGATTTTTTTTCCTGATTCTACCCTTGATGTCAATGCTGCAGGTCCCATAATGCACCAGAATGAGGTTGTCAGAAATCCAGGACTCTCCCTCCTGGAACTACCCTAGAAACTTACTTCAAATACTTTTTTTGTACCATGTTCTGAGCTCTGTAAGTTCTAGGGAAAGCATTCTAGAACCTTGTTGACATTTTGTTCTTGTTGAATTCTTGGACTTATAATTCTGAATCCTTTTATCAATAGAAATCAAACAAAATAAAACACGGAAAAGAAAATAAGATGATACCTTTTTTATTGGACATAACTTAATACATTTCTTGATTAGCTTTCGAAGGTTGCCCTTCTTCGTCAGATCGGAAATAAGCAAATGTGCTAGCTGACAGTGTATATAAGTGAAAACATTCAAGCATTACTATGACAGTCTGACAGGGTGGGAGGATGGGGGTGGGTAGGAGGTATGCATGGGGACATCAAAGCATATCATTGATATTCTAATAGGATGGGTGTGGATAGGTGAGGGGTGGGGTGATCAACAGAGACATACAGCTTTATGGTTTATAATGGGCTAGGAACCCCAGATCCTTGTTAAGTCCTTTCTGTTGGGTGTTAAAATATTCAATCATTCTGACTTCAAAGGTCTTACGTTCTTGTATGGTTTTAAAGTTACCTTTCAGGATTCTCACTGTGAAGTCACTGGTACAGTGTCCTGGTCCTGCAAAATGCTGACCAACAGGGGTGGGAGCCCTACTGGCACCAGTATTGTTCATGTGATGTCTATGTAAATTGAATCTTGTCCTAAGCATCTGGCCTGTTTCTCCAATATAGCATCCTTCGTTACATTTTTTACACTGAATGATATATTGGAAGATGAGCAAGTGAAAGATCCCTTTATGTTGAATATCTTTCCTTTGTGGATAACTGTGGGGTCCTGTGAAATATTTTGGCATAGTTTGCAACTGGATAAATTACAGGGACGTGTGCCCTTCTGTTCCTTTTCAGTCTGTGATGGAAGTTTACTTCTGATTAGCTTGTGTTTTAAGTTGGGTGGCTGTCGGAAGGCCAGTACTGGTGGGGATGGGAATATCTCTTTCAGTAATTCATCCTCCTGGAGTATAGGTTGTAGATCTCTTATGATTTTCCTCAGTTTTTCCAGCTCTGGATTGTATGTCACTACAAGGGGGATTCTGTCTGTGGATTTTTTCTCCTTGTACTGTAGCAGATTCTCCCTAGGTGTTTTGAGGGAGGAGGCAATATTCTTGGAGATTATTTTGGGGTTGTAGCCTTTCTGTTTGAAGGATGCAGTCAGGCTTTTAAGGTGTCTGTCTCTGTCCCCTGGGTCAGAGCAGATACGGTGGTATCTTGTGGCTTGGCTGTAAAAGGTGTCTGTCTCTATCCCCTGGGTTTATAATGGATTCAAAATTGACTACTCCCCAGAAAAAGTCAATTTTTTGGACACCACGGTCTCAATCAGTGATGGCTGTATACAAACATCTATATACAAGAAACCCACAGACAGATGCAGCTACCTCCACAACTCCAGCTTCCATCCTTCACATACAAAAAGATCCATCATTTACACATGGTGGGAGGGGTCACATTTTGTTCTGCCATCCGCTAACCTGACGCTCCACACCCAATGCTGCAGCAAATACCTTGACTGGCGGGGATCCTCAACCCCTGCCAGCTGAAATGTCCAGCACCAGTCTCGAGCACCGCTGCATTGTCTGCCCTGCCCTGTCTTGCCTTCAAGTCCTGCACGTTCCTTTTAGTGAAATTCAGCATGCTCAGTTTCACTAAAAGGAGTGTCCTGGACGTGAGGGAAAGAAAGAGAAGGGCAGGCAACGTGGTGGTGCCTGAGACAGGCGCTGGACAACGCTTCAGCTGGCAGGGGTAAGGGAACCCTGCCAGCAAAACAAGGGGCCCAGAGGAAATTTAGGGGGGCCCAGGCCCCTGTGGCCATACGTAGCTATGCAACTGTTGGGGTGCCTTCACCTACTCCAAAGATTCCGAAATCTGTAGCTTTAATCTGGGTTTCAAAACCCTCTATTTCCAAGACTCCAACTCCTGGTATTCTACTCCTGGTTACCTTTGCTTTAATATTTCTTGCCTCCAAGACTCCAGCTCCTGGTATTCCTGCCCAGGGCTACAGCTACCTTTGCTTCAGTGCAATGAGGGGGGGAGCAAAGTGGGATTGCTCCTGCCCTGACACCATAGCACTGATATTTCTCCTATAAGTGCTGGAGGGCTCAACTGCTTCTTTGGCAGGGGTTGATACATTGTATAATGTTGGGGCCAGAAGGGAGTGAGATCAATGGGTGTTTGGGGTATGGGTTGTCATTGGGGATTTGAGTTGTGATCAAGGAGGTTGGAGTGGGTTGTCATAAGCTAGTTTTTTTAGTTTGTTTGGAGCATCCTTTGCCTTGAAGCAAAAAATGATAACAAAAAAATCTGCAGTCAACACAGGAAACTAAACAAAATTAAATTTATTTTGACTGCACACCCTTATTTTGTAACATACTTATAAATGGCCTAGAAACAGGAATAACGAGTGAGGTGATTAAATTTGCTCATAACACAAACTAATTCAAGTTGTTAAATCACAACAGGATGAGATTTAGACATCAAAATGGTAGATGGCGTTTAATGTGAGCAAGTGCAAAATGATGCATGTAGGAAAGAAGTGCATTCGCCTTAACAACACCTGTGACTCTGCCATCAGCTATTTGGGCCCTTGATTCTGGAATGAGCTCCCATGCCAGATCTGTGACCAGCCAACCATTTCCACGTTCAGACAGGCACTGAAAATCCACCTCATCACTGCCGCCTTCTCCATCTGCCCATAACTCCCTGTGTACAGCAACTCTTTAGTTGCCTTTTTCTTATTTCCCTCCCCCTCCCCATCTCTAGTCATCTCTACAGAGTGGAGAAGTAGCCTAGTGGTTAGTGCAGTGCAGGGGTGTATCTGCGTGGGGCCACAGGGGCCTGGGCCCCCGCAGATTTCACCCTGGACCCCCCTACCACCGACCCTCTCCACCTCCCACCCGCCCGCCACCAACCCGTCGCCGATCTTTGCTGGCAGGGGACCCCAAGCCCCCGCCAGCTGAAGTCCTCTCTTTCGTGCAGGATGCAAGTTGCAACACTTCCTGTTCTTCTGAGTCTGACGTCCTGCACGTACAACGTGCAAGACGTCAGACTCAGAATTTGGAACTCAGTCTGACGTCCTGCGCGTTGTACGTGCAGGACGTCAGACTTAGAAGAACAGGAAACATTGCAACTTGCAGCCTGCATGGAAGAGAGGACCTCGGCTGGCGGGGGGTTGGGGTCCCCCGCCAGCAAAGGTAAGTGACAGCAGCGGGGGAGGATTGGCGGCGGCCGGAGGGGGTGGAGAGTGTCATTGGTGGCGAGGGGGGGTCTGGCAGTGGCGAGGGGGTCCAGAAATGGTGGGGGGGATTGGTGGCGCCGGGGGGGGGGGCTAAAATGTGCCCCCTCCCTCTGGCTCTGGCCCCCCCTACCGCCAGAGTCCAGATGCGCCCCTTGTGCAGTGGACTTTGATCCTGGGGAACTGAGTTCAATTTCCACTGCAGCTCTTTGTGACTCTGGGCAAGTCACTTATTTATTTATTTATTTGTTACACTTGTATCCCACATTTTCCCACCTATTTTCAGGCTCAATGTGGCTTGCATAGTACCGTAAAGGCGTTTGCCAATTCCAGTATGAACAAATACAGTAATGTTGTGGTAGAGTAAGGTTCATGTGTAACAGACACATTAGGGAATCGTAGAGAGGAAGAGAATCGTATCACTTAACCTTCCATTGCCCTTGGTACAAAATAAGTACCTGAATATATGTAAACTGCTTTGAATGTAATTGCAAAAATCTCAGAAAGGCAGTATATCATTTCCCTTTCCCCTCTTCACCCTCTTTTTTAAAATTACATATGTAAGCCACTTTGAAGCCTATGCCAGGTTCTCTGCAGTATATCAAGAATGTGGAATAAATAAATAAATTAAACCCAAACTATAGCTACATAATGCATGTTCCACATTAGAAATCTCTGCCTAGGAAAAAGATCAAGGTGTCGTTGATGATATGTTAAAACTCTCCACTCAGTGTGCAGTAGCAGCTAAAAAAGTAAACAGAATGTTAAGTAATAAGGTAAATAAGCTAAGCAATTTAGGGCCCTTTTACAATTGCACTTAAGGGCATATGTGCATCCAGCACACGCCAAACTGGCATTACCACCCAGCTACCACATGCCCCGGGTGGCAATTCTGAATTTGGCATGCGCTGAAAACACACAGTAGAGAATATTTTCTATTTTCTACCACGGAGTGCCTACCCAGCGGTAAACGGCAGTTAGGGTGTGCTGCATGCTTACCACCCGGGTAACGTGTGAGACCTTACTGCTAGGTCAATGGGTGGCAGTAAGGTCTCAGGCCAAAAATGGACATGTGCTGGTTTCAATTTTAGCACAAAGCCATTTCTGGCCCCTTAAAAAAAGGACTTTTTTTCTATATGTGGTAAAAAATGGCCTGGCGCGTGCCCTAAAGTCGTGCTTGTGCTACTGCAGAACACAAAAAAGGGCCCCTTAGCTTGTAATAAAGAAAGCAAATAGAATGTTTGTCTTCCATACTGTAAGGGACTGAAATATAAATTAACATATGCATCCAGCTTCTCCTACATATGCACGCAAATTTGGAATGAATTACCAAAATCCATAAAAATAACACATGACACAGTGTCCTTCCGTAAACTATTGAAAACTTATTTATTTTAGAAAGCATACAATAACAAATTATCCTAAATGCAAATTAACAAAACGCAACTATACAACATGTATTTTCTATATCTCAACTGTTTTTGCTAATTATCTTGGTTTCCAGTTTAATGATCCTAATTGTTCAAGCTATTTTTGTCATGAACGAAGTTTAACCTATTACCTTTAGCTCTTATCATAAGACAAACTTTTCTCCTTTAACCTAACCTAATCTGTCCCTCTACCTCAACTATGTATTTCTCCTATCCGGAACTGGTAATCACCACTTACGGAACTATGTAAGCCACATTGAGCCTGCAAATAGGTGGGGAAATGTGGGATACAAATGTTATAAATAAATAAATAAATGTTACCTAATAAGGTAAATAAACTAGGTAACTTAACTTGTAATGAATGCTAGCTCTACAGAGCTGCTCCCAAAGAAGCAGTGGCAAAACAGAAGTGCTCTGTAGAGCTAGCGTTCATTACAAGCTAAGTTGCCTAGTTTATTTACCTTTATCTAGGAGAATGGAAATGAAAGATATAAAGTGGAAAATTTAAAGACTGGAAATATTATAAAATTATAAAAAAATTTGAAAACCATATAAAAAAGGTAGGTTTTTGAGACTAGTGACAAAGCTGCTCAGAGGTTAAGCAGCTATAATTGAGTTTGCTAAAACAAATTTTTGTCCTCTCGGCTTCTAAAGTCTTTTCCCCTTATAACGATAAGATTTTGAGATATGTACTTGGATTTCCCTGATTACTAATTTGTGGGCCTGTTTACTAAGCCGCACTGTAGGCACGCTAGCGTTTTTAGCGTGCGCTAAAACTTAATGCATTCTAATGCTATATTCCTATGGGTGTCTCTAGCATTAGTGCTCGCTAAAAACTCTAGCGCACTTTAGTAAACAGGGCCCTTAATGAATAAGATTATCGTGATGTTAAGCATTTTGTGAATTGAATCAATTAACAAGAGACAAGCCAATTTGGCCCAAAGTTAGGCACCATTATTACATTACATTACAGTTCCATTTATATTCTGCATTTACTTATAAGGTTCAATGCGGATCATAATAAGATAATACAGCTCAAGTTAGATACTGGGAACATACATAGCCAGAAGTATACATGACCACTTATAGTTTAAAATTTAATCATTGAAATATTGCTTAAATAGAAAACTTTTTATGCATTTCTTAAATATTTCACTGTTTGCTTCCAGCCTAATTTCTGTTTGCAAACCATTCCAAATCAATGCAGATTGGTAAGGGATCGTTGGAGAATGGACACGTTTGTAACTAAATCCATCAACAGATGGGTAATTTAGCTTTAACTGACCATTTGAACGAAGACTTTTCCCAGAGGAAAAAAATGACTGAATCAATGTGAATGGCAAAAGTGCAGAACCATGAATAATATTGAATATTAACACACATAATTTAAACAGCATTCATGCTTCTATAGGCAGCCAATACAGTTGTCTCATCAGCTGAGTTGCTATTTCTCATTTGTTTGCCTGGTAAATCAATCTAGCTGCAGTATTCTGCAGCGTCTGAAGTGTCCTACATAACATCTTTGAGCAACCAGCATAAAATAAATTACAATAATCCAATTTGCTAATTGTAAAGGTGTGGACTATTAAACTGAACTAGTAAAAGAGGTATTTTCATATTCTGACCGATTGCCTCAGTTTTCAAAAAATCTGCTTGGTCAACTAAACAACACGATACTCAAAATTCAACATAGGATCAAAGGGGATACCAAGCATCTTCAATGCTGTTTCATTTACAGGATCTTTAAAGGGAGTGAGTGCATTATCTTTCAGTAGTGGTGTCAAATTCCCTAGCCAGATCATTTTTGCTTTAGCAGCATTTAGCTTAAGATGATAATTTTGTGACCATGATTCAACAGCATCCATACAAACCTGGACAGACCTTGTTGGAATTAAACCTCTATACTTTATGGGTATGAGCAGAGTAATATCACCCATGTATACGTGGAGGGGCATAATCAAACAAAAACGTCTATCTCCATGGGCGTTTATCTCCGAGAACGGGTCCGTGAAGGGGCGGACCAAACCGTATTTTCGAAAAAAATAGACGTCCATGTTTTATTCGACAATTTGTGAGCTGGCCGTTTTTGTTTTTCAGCAATAATGGAAAATGAAAGTGCCCAGCTCAAAAACGAATAAATCCAAGGCATTTGTTCATGGGAGGGGCCAGGATTCGTAGTGCACTGGTCCTCCTCATATGCCAGGACACCAACCGGGCACCCCAGGGGGCACTTTTACAAAAACAAAAAAAAAGGTAAAAGAGCTCCCAGGTGCATAGCACCCTTCCCTTGTGTGTTGAGCCCCCCAAATCCCCCTCAAAACCCACTGCCCACAAGTCTACACCATTACTATAGCCCTAAGGGGTGAAGGGGGGCACCTACATGTGGGTACAGTGGGTTTGGGGGGGGTTGGACGACTAAGCATTAAGCAGCACATTTGTAACAGGTAGGAGGGGGATGGGCCTGGGTCCACCTGCCTGAAGTCCACTGCACCCCCTAACAACTGCTCCAGGGACCTGCATACTGCTGCCAGGGAGGTGGGTATGACATTTGAGGGTGAAAATAAAAAGTTGTGAAACATCATTTTTTGTGGTGGGAGGGGGTTAGTGACCACTGGGGGAGTCAGGGGAGGTCATCCCCGATTCCCTCTGGGGGTAATCTGCTCATTTAGGGCACTTTTTGGGGCCTTATTCGTGAAAAAACAGGGTCCAGGAAAAGTGCCCTAAATTCTAGCTACAAACGCATACTTTTTTCCATTATCGGCGAAAGGCGCCCATCTCTGTTCAGGTGATAACCATGCCCCAGTCCCACCTTCACCACGCCTCCGACATGCCCCCGTCAACTTTGTATGCTTCCGCGATGGAGTGCAGTTGAAAACGTCCAAGTTTGGCTTTCAATTATACCGCGTTATTCGTTTTTGTGAGAAACGTCCATCTCCCGATTTAGGTCGGAACTTGGGCGTTTTTCTCGTTCGATTATAAGCAGGATAGTAGTTTACCTCCTTATTAACCAGACATTTATCCAGAGAGCTCATGACAACATTGAATATAATCAAGGACAAAGGAGACCCCTGTGGGGCACACTTACAGTCCTTTATGAATTAGATAGCAATGAGATTCAGTTTTCCAAAAAAACTTTTAGCTAAGCAAATGCTCTTCCAGCTATACCTATTTCACTTAGTATACTCAACAAGATGGAACTGTCTATGATATCAAAGGTTGCCGAAAGATCCAACTGTAGGACAATAGCCTGATATCCGGTACTCCATAATTTTCTGATATCATGAGTTAATAATCCAAGAAAAGATTTCATACTGGCACTCTTTCTAAAACTAAACTGTGATGGAAGCAGGATGTTATGATATTCTAAGTATTTTGTCAATTGCGTTGCCACTATTGCCTTTAAAATCTTAGTGAATATTGATATATTTATAACAGCGCTACAGTTTGTAAGAGCTTCTTTACTCCCAGAGTGATTTTTTTTAAATAAAGGAGTTAGTACTATATTGTCTAATAATGTTAGAAAAAGACCCAAACTCAAAGCTTGATTTATCCAATTATAAAACTTTAATGGAGGAGATTTGAGCAAGTGTGTTGGGCATAAACGTAGCGCACCGTGAATTGAAAAAAATTTAACCGTGAAACTATCTATCTCTTCCATACTTACTAACCTAAAGTTAGACTAAATTCTGTCTACTGGAATTTGATTAGGATTACATTTGTTTTCAATAGCAATACTGTATCAGTAATTGAGTTGTTTCCATTTTTTAGCGAGTCGATTATGATCCACGCTAAGACAATATTCTTTAAAGGGAAATCTAAGCAGAGCACCCTTTATTGACTACTAACTTGGGGGGTCTTTTACAAAGGCACGGTAGTGTTTTTAGCACTTGCTAAATGCTAGAGATGCCCACAAGAATATATGAATTAGCAAAATGACCCAAACATTTGAACCTTCCACACAAATTTCATATAACTGCAATGCCAACCTATTTTTGTTTAGTTTTTTATGGGGATCATCAGATCTAACTGCATCTCACACCATATGAACAATCATGTTCTTTCTTCACAGGAAAAAATGGTTGTGGTGCAAATCTTCATAGGATCACCCTTATTTTCTAAGTTTCTGTTTTCTTTTCTTATTATTTTACATCTAATTGTATACCATTGCTGTCCAGTATACCAGTGTTGTTTAAGTAAAGCAGATGTGCATTTTAGCACGAACTTATCTTTGAAAAGCAGCAGCATTCAACTGCAGGAGAACATCCACCGACGTGGCCAGGTTTCGCAACAAGCTTTCTCAAGGAAGAGGCTCTCATAGCATATTCCTTGTACTCCCGCATATAAAGAAAATTTTACTTGGTGGGCTTTAATTAGAACACAAGAATATATGGGCATCTCTAGCATTTAGTGCACGCTTATTTTTAGCACACGCTAAAAACGCTAGTGTGCCTTTGTAAAAGGCTCACTTGGTGCACATCTCGCACCTAACTTTGGGCACAAGTACTTACGCCTGCCAAAAGCTGGTGTAAATGCTGACACCTAACTAACGGTAACTGGGAATGTAAATGGCATTTTCTATAACATCGCAGCTAAATTCTGGAAACACCTTTGTGTTAGAGCAGATCTGTGCATAAATCCTAATGAATGCCAATTAAATGCTGTTAACTCCAATAATTGATTTGTGGCAACTAATTGATTAACTAGTTTATGCGGGTTCTGGCACCCATGCCCAAATTGGGCAACCTATACAGAATCTGAAGGATTGTGAATAAAGACTCAGCCCTACTTTCATGATAAGAGACTTACAGAGAAGCTCCTCCTGGGGAAGGGGCCCCAGACTAAGTAAAGCTGTAAAAGAACTTCACCAGGAACCACTATTATAGAGAACCCTACTAGAGACTAGGTGCTGAAACCTCTTTTCCTGTATCTGTCTGTGTATAGTTTATGCTGGAAACTGTCCTGTGTTGTCTGAAGAATCCACTTTTAAGTAAACTCTTTGGTTCAGAACTTACATTCTGGCCTAGACTGCCTTATTATGTGAAAGGAGAATGAGGAGTGAGTGATTTTTTTTTGTACCAGTGGCTTCCCAGTGCAAGCTAGTCCCAGCTCTGACCTCCATTCAAACTATTTAAATAATGTATTAAATTATTTAATTTAATTTATTTATTTATTAGGATTTATTTACCGCCTTTTTGAAGGAATCCACTCAAGGCGGTGTACAGTAAGAATAGATCAAAAATGTAACCCGTCTGATGCTCACCTGGCAAGAAAGGGTTACACCTGAGCCAGATAGCTTTATTTTCATATAACATATCATTTACATGCAGGTAAGCAATAATTTCTGCAATTAATATGTTGGGAGATCATCTTTAGAGGAAGGGAAGTGGGAAATGGACCAATGACTTCAGAGACTAGGACCACAGGCTATAACAACAATAATTTATTGTAGACTACAATAAACTATCGTTATAATAGTCTGGCCCATTTCCGGAAACTGGCACTGAATATCCGGGGTTTTTTTTGGCCTGCTCAAACTTAACCAGCCAAGCGAATATTCAGCACTGATCAGTTAAGTTTATAACAGCCAAAGATAAGACTGTTATTTAGGTGGTCCGATCTGGCCTAGCTAATCAGCTGTGAATATTGCTGGTTATCATGTGATATAGCCGGTTATCTTTTCGACAGTGACCATGAATATTCAGCAGAGATAACCAGTTATTTCATTCTGAATATTTGCGGTTAGGCACTGAAATGCTATTTAACCAGTCGGCTGGCCATTTCTGGCCAGTTAAATAGCGCTGAATATTGGCCAATTTGTATTTATTCACTTGTCTCTGCCAAAGTTTCAGCAGACTGGAGCGCATTGTTAGTGAATTTTATCAGAATCTGTCTGACAAACCACAATGTTCTGTGCTTGTCACCGCTTGAGAAATAATTATACTACATCTGTGGTCTACAGCAACCATTTCACAAAATCTTTCATATGCACCTGTACAGTACATGGTAGTTAATACAAACTTCTATATGAGCAACCATTAAGCTTTCAGGAAGCATTACATACATTACTCATTGACAGCTTTTAAGATCTGTTTTGGAATTGTGATACAGTGATGTAATGCTTCTCCCTAGCCAATCAAATGTTAATAATCTCCCAGCATTGGTTCTTCACAATGGGCACAATGTGGGAGAACTCTTGGCACAGTGGAAGTAATTAGCAAAGCCGAAACAGTCATAGGAGACACCAACATTATAAAGAAGAATCCTATTCATTTGCAGCACAAACAAAATACATAATGGCTGCATTACAGATATCATAAAGATTTTATTCTCATTTGTCACTCTGAAAAGGAAGTTTCCTCAAATAGCTTTATGGTTTTCACCACTTGTACGTTACAGAGACATCTCCATTCAGCCATGATCAGTGAGGATAATCTTTTATCAAATGGGAAGTCATAATAGAGGCAGTTTTCGTGCTGTCTACCTACTCTGTGCACTGGTTCTCAAAGCAAAAGTACGCATGTACATTCACTTTGAAACTTGCTTTAGATGCAGTGAATGAATGATCAGGAACACTTGCTTCTGGAAATATATGCGTGAAGACGTAAAAATGCAATCTAGATGCATATTTTTCCTCCTTCATCTGCAAAATGTCCAAGGAACACGTCATCTCACTGCAGCTGAAAAATGTCCAAAGAACACGTCATCTCACTGCAGCTGTACATATCCATGTTTTACAAGGTGTCAACGTTTCAGCACATTGAAAGAGAATAGTTTTCAGACAGCCAAACAACATACATAAAATGCTTTTTACCCAATTGTGAATCTAATTAGAGCCACGAACCAAAAATCAGAGTTCAAATCCTGCTTCTCTCATTGCTGTTCCTTGTAACCCTGGGCAAGTCAGATACACAGTTTAGTCCTTTGTTTGCTAATAGGGATGGGCAGTCATTTCAAATGAATGCCATTTGCTGATAAGTGTGCGCGCCCTATTCTATAACATAAGTGCCTAATTTTCATAAGGTGTAATTCCAAAGGGGGATGGTCATGGACACTGATCCCCCTATGCTGAGCGGCACCAACATGCTCTATCTTCCACCGCCACCCTCCACTGCTGCTGCTGCTTTCCCAAACCAGCAGCAGCAAAACAAAGTACAAGTATCACGGGGCTGCACTGTTCATAACCGCAGCTGCCAGCTCCGCCCCCTCCGATGTCACTTCTTGATCCAGGGCAGAGCCAGCTGGCAATACTTTAACATTGTTTTGCCACAGCTGCTGCTGATTTGGGAAAGCAACAGTAGCGGCAGAGGTGTCGTGGTGGGGGGGGGGGCAAGGAGGAGGCAAATGCTGGATAGAAGTGGGAGGAGAGGGGCAGACACTGGATGGAATTGGGGAAAAAGGGCAAATGCTGGAAGTGGGGAGGACAGAGAGGCACATGGGATGTGAGAGAGGGCAGATGCTGGATGGAAGTGGGGAGGACAGAAGGGCAGTTGAGAGGTGAGAGAGGTCAGATGCTGGATGGAAGTTGAGGGAGGGGGCAGACATTGAATGGAATTGAGAAGACAGCGGGGAAGATACTGGATGGAAGTGGGGGGAGAGGAGCAGATGCTGGATGGAACTGGGGAGAGAGAGGGCAAATTCTGGAAGGAAGTGGGGAGGACAGAGGGGCAGACACTGGATAGAAAAAGAGAAAGAGAGGACAGATACTGGATGGAAGAGGGGAATTGCAATCAAAGCAGTTTAGATTTTATTACAGTTTATACATGTACTTCCTCTGTCCATAGTGGGCTCATAATGTACCTGGAGCAATGAAGGGTTAAGTGAAGCAGGCACATGCTGTATGTTAGGAGGAAGAAAGGAGGCAAATGCTGGATGGAAAGGGGAGAGAACGGGCAGGCACTGGATAGGAGGGAGAAGGGGGCAGATGCTAGATGGAAGTAGGGAGATTTCTGTCTAATCGAGGACTGCTCTCTAGGACCACCTCTACTACCTGGTCTCAGGTTCTGTCCCTATTGGTCCCCTTACCTCCCTCTCCTTGGGCTTGTGTATGCCTTTTCTTTACATTTTCATCTTCATCCTCCGTTACAGTTCTCAGAAAAACAAAGTCTCTTGCCTCGGGGAAGTAACTTCTGAGAATCTACTAACTTTGAGTAAATTGGCTATATTTGTTCAATAAAAATACATTTCAGAAAGATTAGAGACTTCTGGTGTTTGCTGCTGTGCTGAGGTTGTACTGTCTGGTTATTTTAGTACATGTCTGTTTTAAGAAGATATTACACTTTAAGAGACCAGAAACAATATTCATATAAAATGTAAATGCTCCAAAGGACTGACTGCACTTTTATGTGAATTACACAAAGACACTGATGAAAAGATGAACCTGGTACAGCAGACAATCCAGGATGAATGGTGGATGAAAGAACACACTGTATAGCACATCAAAGATGATTCACTGGATGAATGCAGGTCCGATGCGGCCATGTTTTGGCAGTTGCCTGCATCAGAGGTATAATTTCTAAAATTAAAAGTTAAAACATAAAATAAATTACACACAGATATCTATGATAAAAACATAAATAATGAATAAAAACATTGCGTTAAACAAATTATACACATATCTATGCTTAAAATGAAATAGAATAAAATTAAAAATAAATATATGTCACGTAAAATTAGTGGATAATGTTTAAACTGTCCTTTAACTTATTTTTCACTTGATATAATGAATATATCAACTTTAAATGAATGAAACATACAATGTAACAATTATGCACCAGAAATGTTTCTACAAGGTGAGGCAAAAAAAAAAAAAAGTGAGTAGGGATGTCCAACCTCAATCCTCGAGGACCATAATCTCCAGTCGGGTTTTCAGGATTTCCCCAATGAATATGCATGAGATCCCTTTGCAGGCACTGCCTCCATTGTATGCAAACAGATCTCATGCATATTCATTGGGGAAATCCTGAAAACCCGACCTGACAAGGGCTGAGATTGGACACCCCTGCCCTAGAGGTTTTTGCTGTTTCCTCAGAAACGTTGGGAATTTCAATGTGAAATTTTACAGCTTTATTTGTTGTCACTATCCACGTTTATGTGCTGAGTAGAATGAGATATGCTTAAACTTGGTGAAGTTACAGACCTTTTAGCAAGACCACCCAGTGATTTTCATGTATTCAAAAGTGAACTGTTAATGATGTCACGGTGACGTAGACTTTTGTCTGGGGGCAATGTTGGAGGCTTATCATAAGCTCCACCCAAAGCTACAAACAATCGCCAAACTCAAGGAAGCACTGCAGATGATCTGAGACAGCCTGCCACAGGGACCGATCAACAAGGCTGTTAAGAACTTCCCAAAGTGACTGAAGGCCTGTGGTAAAGCTGGGGGTGGACATTGAGCATTCACAGTGACTGTGAAATTCTGACACATTGTTAATTGTATCATTTGAATGGTGTTATTTTACTGTGTTTTAGCTCAAACATTTTTAATGTGCAAAAATTGTTAGGTACCCTGTTTCCCCGAAAATAAGACAGTGTCTTATATTCATTTTTGCTCCCAAAGATGCGCTAGGTCTTATTTTCAGGGGATGTCTTATTTTCAGGGAAACACGGTAACATGATTGGATTATTGCAGTTCTTTACTTCAAGGCTTACCTCAATATCAGCTGCAGAGGCTACAAGCTGTTCAAAATACCGTACTACAGTAAAATTGCAGCTTCTTAGAGAAAATGGCCACTGCAACTTTTAGCAGTAGCTTCCTAGAATTTCAGCAGCCTTTTTAATTTCACAGCAGCAGGACAAAAAGTCAGCATTAAGTAAATTAATGGGAAGCCTTAATATAGTTTGGTGAAACATGAGTCGGCACAACAATCCCCCTACAACAAAAAAGAAGGAGACTGAGCAATACAGTGCACAGAATCTCCATTGACCTACCGTAAGATAAGTACAGCATTCTAAGTAAGCTTAGTCCTTAGGGTTCCTAATACCCCCTTCCCCCCATGTACCTTCTGTTGGGACACTCACCCAGTTTTAAAGATGTCAGGAGGCTGCCAAACGTCTGTGGGGAAGGGCAGCGGCGGCTTGACTTTCGCCTTTCCCTTCAATGTCCCGCCCTCACGGAAACAGGAAATACCTCATCAGAGGAAGGCGGGACACTGACGGGAGAGACTGGACTAGAGCTGCCGCAGCAACTTAAAATAACAGCTGAGCTTTAAAAGCAGGGCGGCGTGTCCAAAACAGAAGGTAATATGTCGGGGAGTTGAGGGCGGGCTCAGCCGGGGGGCGGGAGGCGGAAGATACAATTTGGAGCTAGGTCTTACTTTCGGGGGAGGCCTTATATTTAGCAATTCAGCAAAACCTCTACTAGGTCTTATTTTCAGGGGATGTCTTATTTTCGGGAAAACAGGGTAGTAACGCTAAAATGTCAGTAACATCAACGCAGCTTAAGATAATTAAATGATGTTTAATAATAGTAATACCTAAGTATAATGACTAAATAAGCACATAAAATATCTTGTTGAAATTCAAAGCAGTTGCTAAGAAAATGGCAAAAAAACTCTAAAGAGGTTAATTTTTTTGCCTTACCCTCTATATTGTGAATATTAGTGGTGCTACAATTACACATTAGAGAGCTGAATGTAAGTTAATGTTAAGTGCCTAGTCTTTTTTGTTTCTTTCTTTAAAAATAAAAAAGGTGTGATGTGTCTAGACAGCCACTAGATGTCACACAAAGGCATTTCCAGGAAGCAGAATTTGGGCGGAGTAGAGGTAGACTGGCATTGTGCATGCCTATTGTATAAATACGTGGGTAGGTGTGTAGAAACCACATACGTATTGGCATGTGGTTTGAGCAGGTGTAAATCTGTATGGGCATGCACACATATTTGGGGTGGACCTGGATGCCTATCTTGTAAGGCCACGCAAACGTCTATGTTGCTTATATAAAATACCACACCAACACAGAAACCAAACAATCACAGATTCACAGAAAATATTCCCCAGCATAAATATAGTTAAACCTAATGGTCTCAGTGGTGCAACTTTCAGTGCCTCAGTTCTGTACCAAAAGAATTACAGCACCAACTCATCAGTGACCAATAGATTAACATTTATAAACCTTTTATTCTCACTATATGAAAATCAATTTAAATCACTTTAGAAATTAAATAGTACTCATTTGAAAGATGAAATGAAATTGTCAGGTCGCTTAGCAAAACATTTTGGATAGATGTCTAGTCCCCAACCTAACAGGCAGTGTACAGTAAGAATAAATCAAATATAAGCAATAGACAATTACAGCAGTAACAATATTCAAACAACAATATAAAATATGGCATATATACTACTTATAATGTCAACACAATACGTAACAGAACATTTTAATAGAGAGCATAAGGTGTGAGCAAAGATGAAACATATAGATAGATAAGATAGAGTTAACAATAAAATATTTATTGTCTTGTATTGTATTGTTCCCCACCTTGGTTAAAGATGGGTTATAAATGAATAAACATAAACATATCTGGAGTAAGAAAATATGGTAGCAATATAAGGAAAGTTGCACATGAGGTCAGATAAGTCTTAGCTAGAGAATGGTCACACATTTCCTGCTATAGTGTTCCTGAAATACAGATATTCTTGTGTTAAGCGAAGCCTTTCGAGGAGTGCATTCCAGAGTCTGTGGGCTACTCTGGAGAAGGCTCACTGGCAGGTATCACATCATGTGATGTCCTTTGGAGAGAGTGTGGTTAGGGATACTTTTAGTGACCTTGGAGATGTGTAGAGGGAGATTCTGTTTTTTCAAGTACTCTGGGCCATTTCCTATAAGGGTCTTGGAGATCAAACAGAGTTTGTTGTACTGTGCTGTACTGTGTTGTACTGGTAGCCAGTGAAGTTTTTGCAAAAATGGTGTGATGTGGTCAAGTCACAACCTTCTATTAGTCTTGCTGCAGCATTCTGAATCAGTTGGAGCTGGTGCAGACACTTTGTAGTCGGGCCAGTGTACAGTGCATTACAGTAATCCAGTCTTGATTTTATCATGGCATGAATAACTGAGACAAGCTTTCTCAGTGTAAGGAGACAGGCAGCTTAATTGTTACAAGTAATGGAAGATGCTCTTCATAATACTAACCTGCAAATTATCACATTAAAGAGTTCTAACATGTATTTAAAACGGTTTGACATGAATGTATAAAATGAACTGAAAAATAAATGTCCACAAATCAGGATTAAAGTTCAAAAATGACCCATGTTCTTTTCATAGTAACATAGTAGATGACGGCAGAAAAAGACCTGCATGGTCCATCCAGTCTGCCCAACAAGATAAACTCATAGGTGTATACCATACCTTGATTTGTACCTGCCTTTTTCAGGGCACAGACCGTCCAAGTCTGCCCAGCAGTATTTCCTGCCTCCCAACCACCAGTCCCGCCTCCCATCACTGGCTCTGGCACAGACCGTATAAGTCTGCCCTCCACTATCCTCGCCTCCCAACAACCAACCTCTCTTCCCCCATACTTTCTGTGCGCATTTCTATACAATATCTGCACCCCATGCAGAAAGAGGGAGAAGGGAGATGTAAGTTGTTTTCTTTGGAATGAGTTCTACAACAGAGTCATGATCTGAACATGGAGAGGACTCCAGAGTAGGATAAAAAAGCATTTCTTCACAGAGGGTGGAGATAAGAACCAGTCTCCAGGTGCAGGCACTGGAGATGAAAACAAATTGTAATTCAACAAATTATGGGGGCATTTATTTATCTAACATAGTAACCCTGTAAATGTGAGCAGATAAAGACCTGCACAGTCCACCCTGTCTGCCCATTAAGGTGACCTTCTGCACACATTCCACTTCTTCATGATTGAACACTGGTATACTTTGCAAGTCTATGGGGCCCTTTTACTAACCTGCATAGGCGCCTACGCACGCCCAACGCATGCCAAAATGGAGCTACCGTCTGGTTACCGTGTGGCCCTTGTGGTAATTTCATTTTTGGCGTGCGTCTGATATGCGTTATCTGAAAAATAGTTTTTATTTTTGGGTGTACGTAATGACCTACACACTCCAAGTGGCATTTGGCACGTGTAGGTCATTACTGCCCGGTTACCGTGTGAGTCTTTACCGCTAGGTCAATGACTGGCGGTAAGGTCTCGGACCCAAAATGGATGCGTGGCAATTTTCATTTTACTGCACATCCATTTTCGGCAAAATAAAAAAGGCCTTTTTTATAGGTACGCTAAAAAATGGATCGGCGCATGCCCAAAATCCGTGCCTACACTACTGCAAGCCATTTTTCAGCGCACCTTTGTAAAAAGACCCCTATGTGCTTTTTTAAAATATTTTTTTTATTTGTTTTTTGTACCCTGCATTATCCAAAACATGTTCGGTTCAATGCAGTTTACATCTTAACATTAAACATTATAACTATAAACATTATACAATATAACATTATAACAATAAGCAGTAAAACCACAGAACAGGGTGAAGCTTAACACTTAGACTTGGGTTAGCATTGTAGCATTAGTTGACATTGGAGAAGATATGGACAATTCTGTGTCATGAATGACTAGTGGGACAGGTCAAAATAGAATTTTAGGACTGCTTTAAATTGCGTATGCAAATTTGGCCACTTGCTCAATTTGCACATGAAATTTAATTGAACGAGCCAGTTGGCAAACGATAATTGGGCTGTTAATGATATTAACAAAAATGCTTAAATTACTATTATTGACGATGGGTAATTTGGCATTATATAAAATGGTACTTTTGCCAAAATGGCTCTCCCTCTCTCTCTCTCTCTCTCTCTCTACCAATTTTGGGACACAGACCATAGAAGTCTGCCTGGCACAGGTCCCACTTCCTGGCTACTGGCGTTGCCACTGGAGCCCACTCCAGCCTCGATCCTGATCTATTTTTGCCCTTTAAGTCTACCTGGCATTGCTCTTGCTTCCCAATCTCTGAAGCTGCCATCAAAACTCACTCCAGTTATGAGGTCATTTAAGTTTTGTTTTAATTGGATTCCATCCTTTTTCAATATAGTGTTCCTCTATATTTATCCCACGCATTCTTTAATTCTGTGATCTGTGAAAACTGGTAGCCACTCATTATCTCAGAGACATGTACAAAGAATCGTTAGAAGTGCTGCAGTAGGTAAGAAAAATGTAGTTTGCTCTTATCTTCTGTCAGGGTCTGTTTTTCTGAGATTCTATAAAACTCAGGAGGAGGTGTAACCTAGTGGTTAGAACATCAGGCTGAGAACAGGGAAGCCAGGTTCAAATCCCACTGCAGATCTTTGTGCAGATCACTTAGCCCCCCCCCCCCCCCCCTTTCCTCAAATACAAATTCACGCCCATCTCCCTGGTCCCATTACAGGTGGACAAGGTAATACCTGAATGGAATCAACTTTAAGCCACTAGTAAAAAGGTGTGAACTAAATACAAATTGTAAACAGTACAAATAAATCCTATGCTAACCACACCAACATTTTTTGAGACTTAAGAACCTAAATATGTATTCTGTCACACACATTTTCTCTTGGGGGGGGGTGGTATTCACTCACACTTTTGAAATTGGACTATTATAATGCCCTACTAAATGGTTCTTGAACATCCGTCACCTCCAGATTGTACAAAATATGGCAGTCAAGGTCCTCACTAACTCCCGTAAATATGACCATGTCACCCTTTTCCTATGTCAGTTGCCTATCGCCTCACATATAACATTCTGACCCTTACCCTCAAGATTCTTATTTATTTCAGACCAACCACTGTACCGCTCTCTCTTCTTTTGACTCTTTATGTTCCCTCTCGCTGTCTTCGATCCTCCAAACAAAGTCTCCTTCTAACCTTTCCTTTTAGTCGATTAGATTGAATACTATTGGGCTCATTTTCGAAAGAGAAGGACACCCATCTTTCAACATAAATCGGAAGATGGGCGTCCTTCTCACAGGGTCGTCCAAAGCGGTATCATCAAAAGCCGATTTTGGACATCCCCAACTGCTTTCTGTCACAGGGACAGCCAAAGTTCAAGGGGGCATATCAGAGGCATAGCTAAGGCGGGACTTGGGCCTGCCTAACACTTGGACGTCCTCGACCCATAATTGAAAGAAACAAGGATGTCCCTGACGGATGACTTTACCTGGTCGTGTTTTTCTTACGACAAAGGCAGAAAAAGGTGCCTGAAATGACCAGATGACCACCGGAGAGAATCAGGGATGACCTCCCCTTACTCCCCCAGTGGTCACTAAACCCCTCCCACCCTCAAAAAATATCTTTCAAAATATTGATTGCCAGCCTCTATGCCAGCCTCAGATGTCATATTCAGGTCCGTGACAGCAGTATGCAGGTCACTGGAGAAGTTTTAGTGGGTGCAGTGCATTTCAGACAGGCAGACCCAGCCCCATTCCCCCTACCTGTTACGTTTGTGGAGGAAATAGCTAACCCTCCAAAACCCATCACAAACCCACTGTACCCATATCTAGGTGCCCCCTTCACCCATAAGAGCTATGGTAGTGGTGTACAGTTGTGGGGAGTGGGTTTTGGGGGGCTCAGCACACAAGGTAAGGGAGCTATGTACCTGGGAGCAATTTATGAAGTCCACTGCAGTGCCCCCTAGGGTGCCCGGTTGGTGTCCTGGCATGTCAGGGGGACCAGTGCACTACAAATGCTGGCTTCTCCCATGACCAAATGGCTTGCATTTGGTCGTTTCTGAGATGGCCGTCCTTGGTTTCCATTATCGCCAAAAATCAGAAATGACCAAGTCTAGGGATGACCAAATCTAAGGATTTGGACGTCCCTGATGGTATTTTCGAAACGAAAGATGGACGTCTATCTTGTTTCGAAAATACGGGTTTCCCCATCCCTGGAGCGCAACATTTTGCGAGGACATCCATATCAAAACATGGACGTCCATTTTGAAAATGCCCCTCCACCTGTTCTAGAATTTTTACTGTTACAACCCCTACCCTCTGGAACTCCCTCCCTCCCTCTTTCCCTTCAGTTAGAGCCTTCTCATGTGTCATTTAAAGCAGCTCTAGAAACGTTCTTCTTTAAAGATGCATTTTCCATTTAAGTTTGCTTTGACACCATTCCATTCTCCTTGTACTAGGTCTCCCCTTCATGCCCTCTAGAATTACTACTACTACTACTTAACATTTCTAAAGCGCTACAGTTGACACCCGTAGTCTATTTAATTACTTCAATTTCCTCTCCCTTGCAGTTATGTGTTCCCCCTCCCCCTTTTTCCTTCTTTCTCTATCTCTTTCTGTCATGAGTTGTAGTTCTTTACTTCTAAATTTTATTACATTGCAAACCACTCAGATGGTATTTCCCAGGGCGGTATTTCAAGCTCAAAATAAACTTGGAAACGTGGTAAATATGTATACCTTAAAGCAAAGGGCAGAAAGGGAGATATGATAGAGACATTTAAACCCTTCAAAGGTATAAGTAATGCCAAAGAAGAAAACATTATTTTCACTGAAAAGAATGTTCTAGAACTGGAGGTTTTCACAGGGAGGGCTGTGGGTACATGGAATGGCCTCTCGGTGGAGATGGAGGACACACAAGTAATAATGGAATTGAAGAAGATCTGGGTCAGGTACAGAAGATCTATGTTTTGAAGAAGTGAGGGGTAAGCAGGAAATCCACTGGAGTCTATGGTATTGTACCATAATGAAAGTGGGCAATGATCTGCCATCATCACATCTAATGGCGTAAAACTTTTAGTAAATCATAAAGAGAAATGAAAGGGAAATACACAAACACAAAAAAGGAAGAGAAGATGATATTTAGTCCAATAAAAAAGCTGTCACCTTATTTTCTTCTCTTTTGTTTTATTTTTATTTATTACCTTTAAAACAGCTTAACATAACACCTACACTACATTAGGGGTCCTTTTACTAAGCTGCAGTAAGGGATCATGTGTTATCCAAGCACTAACCAGTTATTTATGTATTTATTTATTGCACTTGTATCCCACATTTTCCCACCTATTTGCAGGCTCAATGTGGCTTACAGAGATCTGTTATGGCATCGTCGTAACAGAGAAGAAATACAATTGGTGTTACAAAGGGATAAAAGAAGATAAGAGGATCAGGAGTTAGCGTATGGTAATGTAGATGCACTAACTGGTTAGAGCAGGAACGCCCACTCTTGGCTCCTGACACACACCCTAAAAATGTGAAATATTATTTAGCACAAGGTTAGTATATGCAGATTTCAGGGTTACCATAGGATGTCTGAGTACATCCCACAGTACTCCATTTTTTTTTTTTGCTTTTAGGCGCACATTAGCTTAGTAAAAGGACCCTGTGATAATGTGGCCCTTCACAGGCACAGGCAGCAGACAGGGTAAACCAAAAGTAAAGTCTTTATTATGAACAAAAATTACCAAAAGTCTGTTACTGTCACAGATGCAGATGGATTCACTTCACACAAAAAGAAACTTCATTGTCTTAGGTATCCAAGTCCAGCTTCATTAACTTATACCTACTAGCATTCATAGTGACTGTTCCTAGCAGGCTCTCTTCAAAATACTCTTATAATCTATATACCTTCCATGTGGACTCTGCTCCAAATACTGCAATAACAGTTTATGTAAATACTGCAAAATATAAACCTCCTATCTTGACCTGTCTGCCACTCTATGGTCACAGGCCATGGTTCTCTTGAGGACCTCTTTCCTCCTTAACCTCTTCCCTGGGCTTCTGCATCGGGGCTTCTTGCTGGCTCTCTCTCCTTGGACCTGGAGCCTCTGTATTGGGACCTCCCTGATCTGTACTACCCAGGGTTTTTAGCTCCCTCTTGGCCTGAGCTCCGCCCCTCTGACAGGCTCAGCCTAGCGCCACCTGCTGAAAGGTGGCTGAACTGAATCAGCCTCAGCCTCATCTTCATCTCGGCAGACAAGCGCCGTCTGTCAAAAGGGGGATGAACTGCAACAGTGAGGGAGTGTCTACTTAGCAACCCCCTGATAGTCAGTGCTATTTAATCAACCAGAAATGGCTCCTGGATGGTTAAATAGCACTTAACCATCTATCTGCAAATATTCATTGGGAGATAGCCAGTTATCTCCCGCTGAATATTCGCGGTCAGTGCTTAGCAGCTAATCGGTTATATTGTGTGATATAACCGCTACTTGTGAATATTCAGTGCATCACCGGCTAAGTCTGGTGGCCAACTGGGCCATCAAAATAGCAAGCCTATTTTTGGCCACTATAAATTTCACTGACCAGAACTGAATATTGGCTTGGCCAGTTAAGTTTAAACAGGCCAAAAATAAACCAATTAATGTGCGCTAAATGCCATGCTGCCCATTGTACACCTATTGGCTGCATGGCACTTAACACACACTAATTTGTTAGCATGCCTTAGTAAAAGGACCCCTTTATGGACAAACCCTTGAATTCTATTTATAGCACCTAAAAATCTGTGTGGAAACCAAAGCATATTCTATAACAATATGCATAACTTAATTGGTTAACTAGCTAATGTGTGCTATTAATTGGATGGTAACCAATTTATCAGCACTAAATGGCATTAACTCGCTATCCAGCTTATTTTCGAAAGAGAAAAACGCCTATAGTGCGACCTAAATCAGGAGATAGACATTTGTCTCGCAAAGGCGCCCAAATCGGTATAATCGAAAGCCGATTTTGGCTGTTTCCAACTGCACTCCGTCTCGGAAACTAATAAAGTTGACGGGGGCGTGGTGGAGGCGTGGTGGAGGCGGAACTGGGGTGTGGTTATCGGCCGAGGAGAGATGGGCGTCTTTAGCTGATAATCGGAAAAAAAAGACGTTTTTACCGTGATTTTGGGTCACTTTTTTTGGACCCTTTTTTTTCACGAACAAGTCCCAAAAAAGTGCCCCAACTGCCCAGATGACCACAGGAGGGAATCGGGGATGACCTCCCCGGACTCCCCCAGTGGTCACTAACCCCCTCCCACCAAAAAAACCCCACTTTAAAAACTTTTTTCCCAGCCTGTATGCCAGCCTCAAATGCCGTACCCACCTCCATGACAGCAGAATGTGTTCGATCCTGTCACAGCCTTTCCCTGGGTCAGATGTGGCTCTCGGGTGCAGTACAGGGTCACATCAGCATTGCATTGTGGTGGGTGTAGGGTATTGGGCTCCATGATTTCATTAGCTTGTGTTACAGTCTCACAATGTTGGTAGTTGGTAGGCTCTTCTCCCATGGTGCTTTTCCCCCTGCCTACTAGGTCAGAGTGTGCCCTGTTGTGTTTCCTGTTGTAGTCCATGCGGTAGTGGCCATTTTTGTAAGCCAGTTTTAGTTCCCTTTCCTGTGTTAGCCACGTTAGACAACTTAGTTCTTCCCTTGAATGTGGCTGAATGAGGGCATTGTACAGCATTCTGCCAGTTCTGACCTACTGCTCATCTCAGTACCAGGGAGACTTGTTGCCAGTGGGGCACAACCTCTGATCTGCAGTTAACTGTGAGTAAAGGCGGTTATTCCAATAAAGGACGTTTTCGTAGAGATTAGTCTTCAGGTGTCAACTGGTGTGCCAAGGTTATATAGCAGCAACCAGTCCTAGAGGCCTGCGTGTATGCAGGTCCCTGGAGCACTTTTAGTGGGTACCGCAGTGCACTTCAGCCAGGTGGTCCCAGGCCCATCCCCCCCCCCACCTGTAACACTTGTGCTGGTAAATGGGAGGTCTCCAAAACCCACTGTACCCACATGTAGGTGCCCCCTTCACCCCTAAGAGCTATGATAGTGTTGTACATTTGTGGGTTTTGGGGGAGGGGGGTTGGGTGTTCAGCACCCTTGGTAAGGGAGCTATGCATGTGGGAGCTTTTTCTGAAGTCCACCGCAGTGACTTAGGGTGCCCAGTTGGTGTCCTGGCATATCAGGGGGGCGAGTGTACTACGAATCGTGGCCCTCCCACGACCAAATGGCTCGGATTAGGACGTTTTTGAGCTGGGCGTTTTTAGTTTCCATTATCGCAAAAAAAAAAAAAAAAAACGCCCAGCTGAAAAACATCCATTTTTTCGAAAATACGGTTTGGCCTGCCCCTTCACGGACCTGTTCTCGGAGATAAATGCCCATGGAGATAGGCGTTTCCATTTGATTATGCCCCTCTAAGCATATTCTGTAACATGGCGCACCAAAATTCTAAGTCGCAAAGTTGAAAAGGTGGTGTGACCATGGGTGGGGTGTTTCTAAAATGTATGCACATTATTATAGAATACACCTGATCTGTGCCTAATTTAGGCGTCAGAATTTACACCAAGTTAAATGTGGCCTAACTGGATGTCACCAAATTTAGTCACATGGCGAGCCACTCAGCATATTGTATATACCACACAGAAATTTAAGTCTATTCTATAAAATGTAGGCATATACAGAATCTAGCCCCATAGTGCCTGTGTACTTTTCAGCTTGCACAAACATACCTGACTTTCACACACACAAAGCACCTGGAAATTTCATGTCTGAATATCAGGTAACTGTGCTTTTATTGCTGAAGTACCAAGTATTCCACTTTTTTTAGAAACCCCACTTTTTGAGTCATTCTCTGCGTAACTCACTATCCCTTATTCAATGAAAGCAAGGCTCTTCAGGGTCTGCTACTGATCACCATTTGATTACTTCTCAGAATCATAATTAGCCTTACATTTTTCTGTCGGCAGCAAAGGAAGTGTGAACCGCAGGGGCTCTTCATAATTAGAAAGGGAATAATGACATTATGCAAAGAACAAAAAAAGTTAAGGCTGGACTTTTGCTAGAGTAGATACTAAAGGAAACTGAACTGAGCAGTTCAAAAGAGTCAGATCATGAAAGAAATTGAGAAAAAGCAGTTTAAAATCTTGTTATTATATGTGCTTTGTATATAAGTATTAATACATCATATTCTTTCCAAAGGCTCAGATAAGTACATAAGTATTGCCACACTGGAGCAGACCAAAGATGATTTTTAGCAGATTTTTCCTGCAAATCTATTTATCATATGCACAGGAATTGCTATACCGTGTGCTTACTGCTGACATTCAGGTAAAAGCTTCAATGACTGCTGTCATCCTAATGCAGCATCATGTCAGAGACTAATTGCCCTCAATCTACTGCCTTTCAATCCCCATTCATTTTCAGTACCCGGCAAAATAATGCAAAAAACAAGGGATTTTTAAAATCAGTGTTAATGGTGCATGCGCTGAGGTATTGTGAGGGCAGTACTTCAGCCTTCCTCCTCATGGACTGTGCTCTCTACCACTGTTGGCTGAAAAGCAGGAGGAGGAGGAGGAGGAGGCAGCATTGGGATTTATTAACCATTTTAAGAGGTTCACCCAAGGTGGTGTATAGCAGGCACAGCTTGACATAAATTTAAATTTTGTTAACAGTGTAAACAGTAGTAAAATGAATAAATGTAAACATGAACACCATCAATGGAGTGGAGGAGTGGCCTAGTGGTTAGAACACTGGTCTTGATATCCAGCACTGGAAGGTTCAACTCCCACCACTGCTCCTTGTAATCTTAACCCTCCATTGCCTCTGGTACAAACTTAGATTGTGAGCCCTCAGGGACAGCTGGTACCTGAATGTAACTCACCCTGAGCTACTACTGAAAAGGTGTGAGCAAAATCCAAATAAATATATCAATCAATGAGGTAGACCTGGAGATGGCAACTTGAATCCAGGGGCGTATCTGCGTGGGGCCACAGGGGCCTGGGCCCCCGCAGATTTCGCCCTGGCCCCCCTCCCCGCCGTCAACCCTCCCCCGCTGCTTACTTTTGCTGGCGGGGTCCGACCCGCAATCTTCATATTTCGGCTTCCTCCGTGGCCATGTGCTTCCAGGAAGTAACGCTGCAGCACTGATTCGTTGAATCTAGTTCGGCGTCTGACGTCCCAGCACGTCAGACGCCGAACTAGATTCAACGAATCAGCGCTGCAGCGTTACTTCCTGGAAGCACATGGCCATGGAGGAAGCCGAAATATGAAGATTGCGGGTCGGACCCCGCCAGCAAAAGTAAGCAGCGGGGGAGGGTTGACGGCGGGGAGGGGGTGGAGAGAGGCGGCGGCGGCGGGGGGGGGGGGGGAGGCAAAAATGTGCCCCCCCTCTCTGGCTCTGGCCCCCCCTACCGCCGGATTCCAGATACGCCCCTGCTTGAATCCCAGTAACAGGACTAAATCGTACCGGAAATACAAACTTTTAATGGCAATGTAAAACAGTCATATAACAGAAATATGATAAATGTCAGCAGAATAATGATACTGTAATAGACACCATGGAAAAATATTCATACAACATAGATATCATACTCACAATGTCGGCACAATAGAAATCAGTCTTAAGGGATTAAAGGAAGGAAGGCACAGAATGGAATAAGGAGGGGAAAAGAGGAGAAGGTAAAAGAAAAAGGCAGAGCAGATGAGAAAAGTTATGATGAAAGGGCAAATGCAATTCTGAAAAGGTGAGAGTTTTTAATGCTAGTTTGAGAGATGCAGTGGTGGGTTGATCCTGAACCTGACATGGAAGCACTTTCCAGAGTTTAGGGCCTAAATAGTTAAAGCTAGAATCTCGAGTACTAGTAAGATGGAAGAGAAAAGGTGGTAGTAAAGAAAGATTATTATTGGCTGATCTAAGGCAACACAAAGGAGAGTAAGGAATAAGTACCTTGTCAAGATAGAAGGGGGGAGGGGCAGAAGGGGACCCAGATTTATAGAGCAACAGTAGAATCTTGAACTTTATACGGGTTGAAATAGGAAGCCAGTGTTCAGATATCAGAAGAGGAGTGACACGGTCAAAACGTTGTAGCCAGGGGGCAAGTGCAGCTGAGATATATAGACAGGACAAGATGGGGAGTACAAAGTCATTGGAATAAAACAGATGAAGGCAAATTACATGTAGAGTTCAAAAAGATATGAGGGACTGATCTAAGCTAGTCCAAGAGTGAGAGGATAGTCAGTAGCCACAGACAGCCAAGACTTATATAGTGACTCTTACAAGGAATATTCTCCTTTTGGTGGCCTGTCACACATCTCCTCTCTCCAGTCTCCTACCACACTTCAGGAAGCTGCCTTCCTAGGATACCTCACAGTGCTATCCTTCCTAGGCCCGGATCAAAGTAGCCATTTCACTTGCTCAGATTACCTACCTAGAGCACAACTATGCTCTAACATACAAATGAAAGCATACTACATTTATTTTAGGATTTAAAAAATATATTACACTTTAATATTATAGGAGCAAAGAACTATAAATATTAAAACAGGAAATATTTCAGCACTGCCGAAAGCGCTTGAGATATGGCATCTGATTTGCTAAGGCTTTCTCCTGGGGTATCGAAAGGAAAATAGCTTAGTAAATCTGATCTATAGAGTTTATATTCTGGATTTAAGGGTTCTGGCTGGAACAAGCCCAGAAGCGGACTTGGAAGTATCTTGTTATACATTTAAATGACAAACTACTTAATAACAAACTATCCCCCAAAATACAGCACTATACTAATCAGTGGTAATGGTCTAGAAACACAGCTGTGAGATAACTTCTTTGGTGACTGTCAGAGATGCCAACATTCCACGACAGCATTCATTCTATGAATTGCTCACAGCTCCTTATCTCAGTTGAAATGTGACGGATACTGGCTATGTTCCCCTTTAAATTCTAATTCTGACCCTTTGCTTATCCTGAGAAAATCCCTTATTACCCCTCCCTTCACCCTAGCTGAACTGAAACACCAAAAGACATCTCATCCCAATCAGGGCTTCAAAAATTTCAAAAACTTTGGAAGTTAGCATGGGGTTTTAGCTGGCTTCTTTCTCCCTCCCGTCCCCTCCTTTCTGCCTTCTTCCCTTCCTATCCCTGGCTCACTCTCCAGTCTCCCTTCTTCCCAATTCAGTCACATTTTCCACTCTGGCCTCTCCCCTCTTCAATTCAATCTTCCTGCATCCCGTTCTTCCAATTCCCCGGTCCAATTTCCTTCCTCGTTCTCCTGTCCAATTTCCAACCTATTCTCCCTTCCTCCTTCCATCCCCTACCTCCTGTTTATTTCCCTGTTCTTCTTTTTCTCTTCATCCCTCACACCATTCAGTTCTTCCTTCCTCATGCCTTCTCCTCCAGTCCATTTTCCCATCTCTAGATTCTCTCATTCTCTCTCCTCTCCTCAAATGATTCACAGCCCATGCTGAAGTCTTTCCCCTGTTGATTCTTATTACTTTATTTTTTTCCTTACTCCTCTTACCTCAGTACCTTGTCCATTCTTTCTCTCTCCTTAGCTCACTCCCCATTGATCTCTCTCACCGCTACCTAGTCCTTCATTTATTGATGCACCAAAGACCTTGATCCTGACTTCTTGACCATAGGCTCCCCGCCCACACTCTTCCCCCAAGGCCTTGATCTAAGCTCTTCTACTAACTCCTAGGGGTATGTTTTGTATAGTTTCCCATGTTATTTATGGAAAGTTTTACTTTCTTCAGGTTTTTGTTTGTATTTTTTCATTACAAGAGCAATATTATTAAGGGTGTGCACTCTTTCAGGGAAAAACAATGACATGAAACAGGATGGTACATGTTGTTTCAAATGAATGTGTATCCTTACCATCTCCTCCACCTCCTGGCTAATTCCTTATTCCTCTACATATGCTTCAGATGTATTTAGCAATTTGAAGCTCTGAATTGAGGGGGCATAGGATGAAGGTGAAGGGGGACAGACTCGGGAGTAATCTAAGGACATATTCCTTCATGGAAAGGGGGTGGATGCATGGAACAGCCTCTCAACAGAGTTGGTGGAGGTGAGGACAGTAATTGATTTCAGGAAAGCCTGGGACATGCACAGAGCATCTCTAAGAGAGAGGAAGGGACAGCAGAGATTATAAATTGGTGTGAAAGGACAGACTGAATAAGCGGTATGGTCTTTATCTGCCATCATTTTCTCTTAGGGATGAATAGGACCTGGCCACTCTTCCTTGGAACAGAACAGGCCTGAAGGAAAGCAGGCATTCCTATGGATCCTTGGGACAAGGTAGACAGGGAGGTAGGCGGGCAGTGGTAATGTCCTAAAAAAAAAAAAAAAAAAAGAGTACTAGGTTGGGGCTAGCAGGTCTTCACCTTCCATTCCTATTGCAATGGGGAAAAAGAAGCAGGTTCAGAAAGGTTCTGGATGGGTGACCAAAGGTTGGCACAAAGCCAATACTGGAGGCAGGTCTTGCTTCTGAAGGTGAGCCCCTGAGCTTAACCTCTATTTACAAGTTTCCCCATGAAGACTGAAAAGGGAGTTACATACAGTGGGGGAAATACGTATTTGATCCCTTGCTGATTTTGTAAGTTTGCCCACTGACAAAGACATGAGCAGCCCATAATTGAAGGGTAGGTTATTGGTAACAGTGAGAGATAGCACATCACAAATTAAATCCGGAAAATCACATTGTGGAAAGTATATGAATTTATTTGCATTCTGCAGAGGGAAATAAGTATTTGATCCCCCACCAACCAGTAAGAGATCTGGCCCCTACAGACCAGGTAGATGCTCCAAATCATCTCGTTACCTGCATGACAGACAGCTGTCGGCAATGGTCACCTGTATGAAAGACACCTGTCCACAGACTCAGTGAATCAGTCAGACTCTAACCTCTACAAAATGGCCAAGAGCAAGGAGCTGTCTAAGGATGTCAGGGACAAGATCATACACCTGCACAAGGCTGGAATGGGCTACAAAACCATCAGTAAGACGCTGGGCGAGAAGGAGACAACTGTTGGTGCCATAGTAAGAAAATGGAAGAAGTACAAAATGACTGTCAATCGACAAAGATCTGGGGCTCCACGCAAAATCTCACCTCGTGGGGTATCCTTGATCATGAGGAAGGTTAGAAATCAGCCTACAACTACAAGGGGGGAACTTGTCAATGATCTCAAGGCAGCTGGGACCACTGTCACCACGAAAACCATTGGTAACACATTACGACATAACGGATTGCAATCCTGCAGTGCCCGCAAGGTCCCCCTGCTCCGGAAGGCACATGTGACGGCCCGTCTGAAGTTTGCCAGTGAACACCTGGATGATGCCGAGAGTGATTAGGAGAAGGTGCTGTGGTCAGATGAGACAAAAATTGAGCTCTTTGGCATGAACTCAACTCGCCGTGTTTGGAGGAAGAGAAATGCTGCCTATGACCCAAAGAACACCGTCCCCACTGTCAAGCATGGAGGTGGAAATGTTATGTTTTGGGGGTGTTTCTCTGCTAAGGGCACAGGACTACTTCACCGCATCAATGGGAGAATGGATGGGGCCATGTACCGTACAATTCTGAGTGATAACCTCCTTCCCTCCGCCAGGGCCTTAAAAATGGGTCGTGGCTGGGTCTTCCAGCACGACAATGACCCAAAACATACAGCCAAGGCAACAAAGGAGTGGCTCAGGAAGAAGCACATTAGGGTCATGGAGTGGCCTAGCCAGTCACCAGACCTTAATCCCATTGAAAACTTATGGAGGGAGCTGAAGCTGCGAGTTGCCAAGCGACAGCCTAGAACTCTTAATGATTTAGAGATGATCTGCAAAGAGGAGTGGACCAAAATTCCTCCTGACATGTGTGCAAACCTCATCATCAACTACAGAAGACGTCTGACCGCTGTGCTTGCCAACAAGGGTTTTGCCACCAAGTATTAGGTCTTGTTTGCCAGAGGGATTAAATACTTATTTCCCTCTGCAGAATGCAAATAAATTCATATACTTTCCACAATGTGATTTTCCGGATTTAATTTGTGATGTGCTATCTCTCACTGTTACCAATAACCTACCCTTCAATTATGGGCTGCTCATGTCTTTGTCAGTGGGCAAACTTACAAAATCAGCAAGGGATCAAATACTTATTTCCCCCACTGTATAAGCAGTACGTGTTTTCTAGCAAAAAAGGTGCTGGTACTCAAATGCCAGACCACCCTTCAGGGGTGGGGTGATCACTGAGGGACCCACCCCACAATAGCCAGGCCCCCTGCAACCAGTCACAGAATCTATGAAAAGGCAGAATTGGTGTGTAGAGCCTGAGCTCTTTTACTATAACTTGGGGACCATGAGCCAATTTTAGCAGATAATGAAAAAGGTGCCGGTACTCAGTACCCCGAAGTACCCCCTCAAAAAAAGCCCTGCATATAAGTAAATCGATAAAGAACCTCAGATGTGGTGTTTCAGATTAAATGGTTATGTGATCCCATTCATCTGGTTCAATTTTTATTCTAGTAGCAGAGGCAGTAAGACTTAGAGACTGCCTGGAAGTCACCGAGCAGGAGTGTAATCTTATCACATGCAGCTAAAGTAATCGATAGCCCTGTATTCCTTCTTCACTTCTGAATGCACTATGAGACATACTTAGGAGTAAATATTCAGCTAGCAGCACTCAGCGATGTTTTTGCCATTGCTGGATTTCTGTCCAGATATTCAATGCCAGCCATGTCTGGGCACCAGCATTGAATATCTAGGTATATGTGGACAGCTGGTACTTAACTGGTTAAGTGCCGATATTCAGTCTTAACCAGTTAAGTTAAACCAGCCAAAGATAGGACTGCTATTTATGTGGCCCTATTAAAGTTAACTGGTTAAGGCTGACTATTGGCTCTTAACCGATTAAGTACCAACTGTGACCCTGGAACGCCCACTCAATAGCTGGTTTCGACTTAGGTGGATTCTATATATGGCACCTAGAGTTACACACAGAAATCATCACGTGTAGCCGATTTCTGTGCGTAACTTGAGTAACAAGCCAATGTTAACAAGCAATTATTGGCACTAATTGGCACTAATTAGAATTTATGCACACTACTTGCTAAGCATATTCTATAAAGTAGTCCGCGTAAATTTTACCATGTGGCTCTCAAGAGGGGGTGCGGCCATGGGAGGAGCATGAGTGGGTCATAGGCATTCCTAAAATTTACACGTAGTGTTATAAAATAACCTGTTCCATGCCTAAAGTTAGGTGTGGGCATTTACACCGACTTTTCATTTGTGTAAATGACTGCACCTACGTTTTAGTTGTGTGGATGGTGTTACACATATTCTATAGACCACACTTAACTTTAGGCATGGTTTATAGAATACACCTTCCCGCGTTTTCCTTCAGCACCGATTTTCTCGGTGCCAAATATAGAAAGTAGTCCATAGTGCTTAAATCCAGTGTCACTATCTGGTTAAGTTCCGCACAAAGAAATTTAACAAAATTGCTTTGAATATTGACCCCTTAATTTACAGCTGTTTCTAAAGGAGCAAGAAAGAAGTAAACATGTGATCAGATTCAAATGAAAAATCCACAGGAATAACTTCAAAGACAACCTGTGGAGAGAGGTCAGCAGCGCATAAGGAGAACTGGAGAGCAAAGCCCTCTAAGGACCTCTCTGGCACTCTGCTGGCTGTCCAGACAAAGAAAGCCACTGAAAAGTAAATCCATCCATGCCCAGTGGTGTGATCTGTCATCAGCAAACTCTAACAATAGTCTGCTGATCAAACACAGGGAATTAGTGCAGCACAGATTGATAAAGGAGGCCTCAAGGAGAACCTTTAGGAAGCAGATAGAGATTATGATGAAAAAGTAGACTCATTTTTAACAGGGGGGAGGGGAAACAAGGTACCTGATTTGCAGAAGAGACAGAGATCTGAGGAATGACAAGTGTGTGAAATTCTTGAGTTTGAGGGAGGGAGGGACTGGAGTACTTTTCCCTGTTTGTTGTCTCTTGTCCTCCTGCCCCCCTTCCCTCCCCTCCCCTCCCCAAATCAAGTAGCTTTGAAGGTCACTGGCACTGCTGCCCATTTTCACTTAGAGAGGCACTGATTTACATTCCGCTCTTTCACACCATGTGCAGCTCTGGCTCTCCTCTGCAAGCCCTGCTGTGTGCATGCTTTGTGATTCTGCAGCACTACATACAAAGCACATGAATCCGAATCTGAGGAAGGTAAAAAAAAAAAAAAAACCAAAACACCACAGCTTGAAAACAGAATTCCATTCCCACTAATGGTGTATCAGAAGGAGCAGGAGCTGATCACCAGCAGCTTGCCACTCAGAACTGTAATTAATTGTGAATATTCATATTGGCAGAAGCAGCACAGTCAGGGACACATTGTGCCACAGGGAGTCTTCAGAACTGGGCAAGCAATCATGACATTAATGGAGAATCAAAAATTATTCACAGCATTGGAATAAAAAGACTAAGAGATAATAAAATTATAGCAAATTAAGTGTAATCAAAAAGCATTACAGTAAGCATTATAGTCCATATCTATATATAGATAGAAAACACTTATTGTACTGCTTTGTGATTACAATTATATATATAATATATATATATATATATATATATATATATATATATATATATATATATATATATATATATACACACACACACACACACGAAGACATACCACACATTCACATCCACAATACTAGCAACTTAAAGTTATAAATCCCACATATTTCTTACAAATGGCACTTTTGAAGACAGCAGTGTCACAGCTGGTTGCTACTGCAGGCTAGTAACTCAGCACCACTGTTGATTGTAAGCTCCTTATACTTCGTATCTATTTATATCATCTAACTGTCACGTAAAAGCTCATTATTTAGTCAGCCATTTATGCTTCCGGGATCCATTATGTTGCTTTATTCCTTTTTAGAATTTTGGACAGAGTTCTGGAACTGGAATACAATGATGCAAGTCACAAAATAGCTTATCACTAGCCAATCAGATGTGTCACCCGTTCAACCACTCACGACATCACAAAAGCCTCCTGCTAGTATTAAAGCAAAACAGCCTGACACTACAGTATTTGGAGAAAACTGCTTACCTTTTTAAACAAAAGTGTCCTTTATACAAGGTATTAACAGGATAGATAATCGGGGCAATATTCAGTCACTCTCAGGACTGAATATCAGCCCATAGGTTTATAATGGGTGTTCTAATAGGTAGAATGGAGCAGAGAGGAGGAGGAGCCTAGTGATTAGATCAGTAGGCTGAGAATAGAAGAAGCCAGGGTCCCAGTCCTGCCGATGTGGTGTATTGGATAAATCACTTTATCTTTTATCTTGCATTACCTTAGCTAAAAAATTAGGAGTCTGTTCATTGAGCTGCATTACAGCAGATACATGCAATATCTGCCAATAGCACAACTTGATGCAAAGTATTTGCAGCCCAACATGCATTAAATAATTTTGAGCTGTAACACATGCAAAGCAGCTCATTATTATGCAAAATGAATAGCACAGCTTGTACTAAAATTCACAAGCTGTGTTATTTACGGTATGTTAACAACACCTCTGGAGCTGATGCTCCTAGGGATAAAATTTAAGGGGCCAATGATAACAAAAGGAAAGCTTCCGAACCCCTATCCTGTGGGTCTACTAAAGTACTATGTGCTCACCCCCTGAGGATCCCCCCCCCCCGACTGTCAGTAAAATACCAATGTAGTCCCCTTTATTCCCACCCCTTCAGAAGAAAAACAGCCAGACACTAGCCCCCCTTTCCTTACCAAATATCATAGGTAGTGCAGGAGAGGGCAGGAATGCTCTCCCATAGTGCTTCTGCCCCAGCTGTGCCATTTTGCAAGATGGCATCAACTGACTTCAAGCAGTAGAATAGAGGTATTATAAAATGATAACAACTTCCTCCTATCATTGTGGAGCAACTGGTTATGTGCCTTTAAGGATGCTGTCATGATAATTCCATAAGACTACATATTTTTGTATGCTGACTTGGAAGATACCCCTGACGAAGACTGTGTTGGTCGAAACACGGCCATGTTTTATTTATTTATTTTTTATGTATTTATTTGTTACATTTCTATCCCACATTTTCCCACCTATTTGTAGGCTCAATGTGGCTTACACAGTACCGGAGAGGTCTTTGCAGGCTCCGGTGTGAACAAATACAGGGTGATGTTGTAGTAAGATCAAGTTCATGTGGCACAGCCACATTAGGGAATCGGAGAACGGAAGAGTTGTGTTATGTCCATTATGTGCTTTAGTTTGGTTGTGTTGCAGAGATTAGGCATTTAAGTTGGATCGGTAGGGTATGCCTTTTTAAACAGGTTGGTTTTTAGTGATTGAAGTTTAGGTGGTCGTACGTCGTTTTCAAGGCTTTTGGTAATGCGTTCCACAGTTGTAAAAACTAGATGTGTAAGTTGTTTTGTATTTAAGTCCTTTGCAGCTTGGGTAGTGCAGATTTAGATAAGATTGTGTTGATTCGGATGTATTTCTAATTGGTAAGTCGATCAAGTCTGTTGGGTTGTTTGATCAGCTATCTATTTTGGAAATAAACTTTGGTCATCCTGGACATTCTGGTTGGCTATTTCAACTTTTTCTTTCGATGACAACTTCCTCCTAGCAGTATGTCACCATGTACCACTAGGGGGCAGATGGTATCATTTTGAGAAATGGTGCTTCTAGGGCTGAAACATCTGGTGAACACTCCTTAGCTCCGGAAGGGGTGACACCAATTTATTTTCCTTTATGTCTTCCTTTTTTTTCTAGAAGAGTCATGGCTAAGGGGAAGTACTTTAAAATTTTATTGACAGTAGAGGGGGAGGGGCCTCTATGTGGCAGAAACTTGCTTTATTCCATTTACAGCATTAGGTAGGTGGCTGGCTAAAAGGACAGTGGGAGACTATTATCGTGGGCATCTTTTAAATATAGTGGGCTCATTATTATGTATTGCTGTGGCTGGAAACATCCAATGCTCATGGCTGCAACACAGAGGAAATTACCGTGGGTTAGTGAATTTCATGGTTACTTTAATACATTTTTTTACCACAGTTTAGTAAACACACTAGGGGACAGAGAAATACTTACCTTCAGCTACCAATGTAAAAAAATGCACTAAATAGAAATACATATTTGATCACACATTGGAGGGTAATTTTATATGGGGAGCCCCTAGTAAATGTGCCATCTAAGGCTCCTATTTTGTAAAGGCAAGTAGGCCACTGCATCCTATATAATAATTTGCACCTCCAACGTTCCATCACTGTCTGGCTGCCTGGGTTCGTAACATCTCATGACGTCAGCCATCCTCCAGAGTTCCATTCCCCCTCACTGCCCCGCCCTCACGTCAAAACGTAATGACGTCAGAGGGCGGAACAGTGAGAGGGAAGGGAACGCTGGAGGTGAACTGACATCAGGATGTTACCACCGGAAGGGAAGCCAGCCAGACCAGCCAGAAAACGATGAGGTACAAAGGAAGAGAAAATCACGGCACATCGAGGGGCGGGCAGGGCAGAGCAGAGCAGAATCGATGGACATGGATGGGATGGGAGGAGAGGACAGGAGAGAAGAGCATCACGGGACACGGATGGGAGGGCAGGGAAGAGAAGAACCACTGGACATGGAGGGGAGGGCAGGGAAGAGACAAAAAATTGCTTACAAGAGAGCCTTCCTAGGGCCCGTTTCATTGTTGAGGAAATGGGCTGGGTTCCACTAGTGTCTTTAAAAATACTAGCTGAAGTGACAGCTAGAGCAGTCCTAGATCTTCTGTAAATGTCCATACCAATATTTGTCAAGTACATGAGTAAATTATACTATTTTATATTCTATCCCCTCTGATATTCAAAACTATTGAATCAGCCAGGGATGGCTCCTGGCCGGTTAAATAGTGTTTAAGCATCTAACCGTCGTGGATATTCAGCGGTTATATTGAGCGGTCAAAATAGGCTGCCTAAATAGCATGGCCTATCTTTGAATGCTAAAAGGTTAACCAATTAACGCAGAACATCAGAATAGACAGTTAACCTTTTAGTGGCCAAAATAAACCTGGATATTCAATGCTGGTCACCGGATATGGCCTGGCACTGAATATCTGGATTTTAGGTCGGTGGCAGACAGCAAACGCTCTGCCCGTCGCCGACTGAATATCAGGCCCTATGTGTGTACTTGCGTACCCCACCCAAACTTCACCTACCAGGTATGCTCCATCATTTCACAGCACATGCTATCAATTTTGTAAGAGGTCTAATAGTACATGATTCATTTTACATGCATATGTAGCCATACCCATGCATAAATAACTAAAAGAGTGCCGAAGTGGGTGCACTATACTACTTAATATACATATGGATCTTACAAAATTCCCCTCACTGAAGCGTAGTGATTCAAGGACTGCACATTTAAAGCCTCGTGGGAAGGCTCACATCTCTTTCAGTGCCAGTGAAGATGTCATTTAGCAGATGCCTCGGTACTTAACCCCTCTACCTGACCTTACCACAGCATCTGTAATTTGGACAGTAGAAACCTCTCTCATACGTTCTGGTAGGATTAGTGAGATCATCATAGTGGCGATTTAGCCAAAAGAAAATATCCGATATTGCAGTCAGTTTGCTATGAAATACAATACTCGCAACTCTGTAAGCTCTTATTTTGTGCTCATATATATAAAGGGAGAAAATCTATATCTATATACAGAGAAAGAGAAACAGGTTAAATATAGATTTTCTCCCAGCATTGTATTTCATAGCAAAGTGATTGCAATAAATGCAAACAGATACCCACGCATATATAGACCTAATATAAATCACAGGTACATATAGAGGGGCATAATCGAACGGGGCCGGCCATCTCTATGGGCAGCCATCTCCAGGGCTGGCTCCGTAAATGGGCGGAGCCAACCGTATTTTCGAAAAAGATGGCCGGCCATCTTTTTTTTCGATAATACGGTTGGGGCCGGCCAAATCTCGACATAAATGTTGAGATCGCCGGGTTTGAGATGGCCTATAATGAAAACCGAAGCCGGCCATCTCAGAACCGGCCAAATCCAAACCACTTGGTCGTGGGAGGGGCCAGGGTTTGTAGTGCACTGGTGCCCCTGATATGCCACGACACCAACCGGGCACCCTAGGGGGCACTGCAGTGGACTTCAAAAATAGCTCCCAGGTGCATAGCTCCCTTACCTTGTGTACTGAGCCCCCAAATCCCCCCCAAAACCCACTCCCCACAACTGTACACCACTACCATAGCCCTTAGGGATGAAGGGGGGCACCTAGATGTGGGTACAGTAGGTTTGGGGGGGGGGTTGGAGAGCTCAACATTTACCACCACAAGTGTAACAGGTAGGGGGGATGGGCCTGGGTCCACCTGCCTGAAGTGCACTGCACCCACTAAAACTGCTCCAGGGACCTGCATACTGCTGTCAGGGAGCTGGGTATGACATTTGACGCTGGCATAGAGGCTGGCAAAAAAATATTTATTTTTTATTTTTGTTGGATGGGAGGGGGTTGGTGACCACTGGGGGAGGTAAGGGGAGGTCATCCCCGATTCCCTCCGGTGGTCATTTGGTCAGTTGGGGCTCCTTTTAGAAGCTTGGTCGTGAAAAAAGGGACCAAGTAAAGCCGGCGAAATGCTCGTCAAGGCCGGCTTTCTTTTTTCCATTATCGGGCGAAGCCGGCCATCTCGTGAGCACGCCCCCGTCCCGCCTTCACTACCCTACCGACACGCCCCCTTGAAGTTTGGCCGGCTCCACGACGGAAAGCAGTTGAAGCCAGCCAAAATCAGCTTTCGATTATACCGATTTGGCCGACTTCAGGAGATCGCCGGCCATCTCCCAATTTGTGTCAGAAGATGGCCGGCCATCTCCTTCGAAAATAAGCTGGACCGTATATTTGAAATATGGACTGCACTCCAAAGGCTCTGCTGGGAATTTATTCAGAGTAGAGCTGTACTGAATATCATATTTTAATATTTGGCTGAATATAAATAATGAAAAACATTATTTAGTCGAATACGAATAATGTGCATTGAGCTTTAACATAACAAATAATAAAAGAAGCAACGTGAAATCAAAACAAGTGTTTATTTCAGTAGGAATTAGCACAGTAGAGCCCCAGATTTTGAATTTGAATTTAAATCACCATTTGGTCTAATATGAATAATGTATTCGGGGCACAAGGGTACAGCCCTAGTTCAGTGGGTGGATAATTATGACATTGTAGGACCCTATAATGCCTGGTCACATATGCTGAGGCCTGCCTGTAATTGCAGCCCAATGTTACCTTGAGGGAACAATAAAAGGGCAATCCTACGATCTAGGTGCCCACACTTATGAAAGCGCTGCACATGTAAATGTTTCGAATACTAGTACATATGGGTGCACATACCTGCGTACATGCTAGCTCGGTGCCTAAGCGTTATATCGCAAATGTGTCTACCTTACAGAGCATGCATCTGCAAGGGCAGTGCCCACATGAGTGGAGCATGGGAAGGATGTAAACAGGAATCCCACTTACTCATGTAACTGACAGGAGACTATGCATCGTGTGCGTTCCTGCTGTGTTAGGCGATTCCACTTATAGCAGTTCTATGGCTAATGTAACTGAGGGCATCTAAATGTTAGACATGCCAATACTAGGTTATGCTACTATTCTATAATTAATCTAGTCACCTAAGTTCACTATAGAACAGGCACCTGTCACGCAGCCTTGGGGTCCCTAAATGGAGGTGCTCAATTATAGATCTGGATCCATATGTATCCTCGAGTCGTAGCATTGTCCCCTAACCCCAAATTCTATATAGTGTGATGAGTTGTGCACACAAATCTGGGTGAACTCTGATTTGTGCGCACAACTTAATTGGTTAACATGCCAATTAGTGCTAATTGGATGTTAACAAGCAATTATTGGCACTAATTAGAATTTATGCGCACTACTCATTAAGCATATTCTATAAAGTAGTCCACATAAATTCTACCATGTGGATCACAAAAGGGGGCATAGCCATGGGAGGAGCATGAGCGGGTCTTGGGCACTCCTAAAATTTAGGCTCAGTGAGACACAATAACTCATTCTGCACCTAAAGTTAGGCGTGGGCATTTCACCAGCTTTTCATTGGTGAAAATGGATGCATCTAAATTTTAGGTACATGGTTGGTGCTACACATATTCTATAAACCAAACCTAACTTTTAGATACAGTTTATAGAATATGCAAAAGCGCGTTTTTCATCAGCGCTGATTTTTTGGGTGTCAAATATAGCATTTTGTCCTAAATATCAGTCGTACACCAACTAATGTCTAATGAAAACATACAGGGCTGGATTCTATAAATGTGCCAAAATCTGGGTGCTGGAAAAGATCAGTACTAAGCGTGATTCTGTAAAGGGTGCGCAATCTTTACAGAATAGTACTTAGAGATGATTTCCTGCCCAACTCTGAGTGCCAGACTTACACCTGCTGAAACGTGGTGTAATTCCCAGCAGCCAAGTTGGGCATGGAGACCCCTAACACTGCACCAATATTCTCAGAATGCCCCTGACCCGCCCATGTCTTTCCCATGGTCATGCCCCCTTTAGGGTTGCATGCTAAGGGATTTGGAATAGCACACAGGCAGATGCATGTACAAATCCAGATTATTGTCAATTAAACTCTGATTGATTGTTAACATCAATTAATTGATGTTAATTGGCTTGTTAAACCATTTCTGCAACACAATTTCAGCAGCCAAATTTAGGCGCCATATGTAGAATCCAAGGGACAGTACAAGCTTTTCCCCTTCAGATATAGGGCTTACATTGGACTTCCACTGTCTTTTCTTCTCCCTACAGGCACAGACTTTCAAAACCTGAAATACAGGGTAAATAATCTTAGCCAGTGGGAAACAGGAGAGAAGTTGTTCAGGCTTAACTTGCGACAGCTTCTTAAAGGTCAATTTAAAATAGACTCAGATGGCTTAGAAATCTTTCAGGCATGAGAGAGTTCTTGAATAAACCTCATTACATCTGATGTGATGAGACTGTAGAGGTAAGCTAATCATTTTTTATATTCTACGTAGGGATACATTTTTGAACAAACTTTTAACCAATAGCATTCCAACTGCATTCATACACTATCATAAAACCAGATGATGAAAGACACAGGGGATGAAAGGAGCAATCATTAAACAAACATTCAAGATTCAATAAACAACTCTCAGATGACATGATATGAACTTCTTTATTAGCTGTAGGACTTAGCTAGAATACAACAGCCTATCTCACCATTATCGAGGATGACAGCAAAATGACACTTATGGTTAAAGTACACCAGCTAGTACAGGCATACTAATTTTATTTTATTTTTTGATCAAAATATTATCTTTTGGGGTGATTTGGTGAAGCTGTGTAAGTATGGTTTAATCGAAAAATGTTTTTTTTTTATAGAGTACCACACTTTGAGTTATTTAGTAAGGTGTGTTATCAAACAGAATGAATAAATAGGTAAATACATTTATGTATGGAATCTCTCTTAATTTGGGGTTTTGCCACTCATAGGTTTGCCCTCTCCTTACTCATGATCAAGCAAAGGCTGAAGCGGCTAGGACTCTTCAGCTTCGAGAAAAGATGGCTGAGGGGAGATATGATAGAGGTCTATAAAATAATGAGTGGAGTGGAACGGGTAGATGTGAATCATTTGTTTACTCCTTCCAAAAATACTAGGACTAGGGGGCATGCAATGAAGCTACAAAGTAGTAAATTTAAAATGAATCGGAGAAATGTTTTCTTCACTCAATGTGTAATTAAACTCTGGAATTTGTTGCCAAAGAATGTGGTAAAGGCAGTTAGCTTAGTGGGGTTTAAAAAAGGTTTGGACAGCTTCTTAAAGGGAAAGTCCATAGACCATTATTAAAATGACTTGGGAAAAATCCACTGCTTATTTCTGGGATAAGAGACATAAAATGTATTGAACTTTTCTGGGATCTTGTCAGGTATCTGTGACCTGGATTGGCCACTGTTGGAATTAGGATGCTGGGCTTGATGGATCTTTGTCTGTCCCAGTGTGGCAATACTTATTTACTTATGTACTTATGAGCAGTTATGGAATATGCAGTACAAATGGGCAGTGCCCAGGAAGCATTTTCACAAGTGAAGAGAGAAGTCATAACTGAATGAGAAATGCAATACATTTGGGGGGGGGGGGATTTTATTAATTTTTTTCATATAAAACCCTGTTTTACACACATAAAACTTTTGTAAAATTACACCACAGTTTATTTTTAAATTCTTTTTGACCACCTACAAGCTTCTGTAAAACCCAACAAAGCAACGTTCAGAAAAACATCACCAATCATAGTAACATAGTAAATGACGGCAGATAAAGACCTGTACGGTCCATCCAGTCTGCCCAACAAGATAAACTCATTTTACATGATATGTGATACTTTATACCAGAGTTTGATTTGATTTGAGAGGATCCAGGCTAATGGTGGCAAATTTATAGTGCATGAAAATTCATTAAAAGGAAAAACAAAACTTGTCTGTATCTGTATAGAAAAATGAAAGAGGAGGTGGAATGAGAGTATGTCCATTTAATAAATCCCATGTTCATGGGGCAGGGAGTGGAACTCTTTTAACACACTTTACCAAATAAACTCCTAAGTGACAAAAAACCCCAACAAATTTATTATGTTTTAATATTTTATAAAAACAGTTACCCACACCGTCTCTGCTCCTCCACAACATACAGTACAATTTCATTTTTATCTGCACTTTGCTCTCACTGTCCTGTCCCTCCCTTGACCTACAAAAGCTGAAATATCACATACTATGATAAGAAAAGATTTATTTAGCCCTGTTTCACCTCAGTGCCTGTAATTCATCCTCCTAAGAAGGAGGGAAGGGAACAATTTGCAAGATCAAGCGATCAGTCAGAGAGTGCAAACTACAGTAGGTTACAAATCACAAGATACCTCAAATTTCTAGACAATCCAAACTGCTAAGACCTTATCTGGTTCTTTTTGTACAAGTCTCATACATTTGGTATTTGGTGAGATAAATCTATTCAAAGCAAATGACATGAATTAAAATCGGTTATAAATTTTAAAATGCATAGTAATTCAAGTTAGAGGAACTAGAAGGAAATATTAGTGAAAGATATGAAAAATCAGGAAAAAAACCTCAAAAATAAGACAAGAGTAGGGTGATCAGCAGTAGATGGCGTAGGCGAAGCAGTTCATAGAAATAGAGAATTTACATTTATAGTGGGATATTATAAATCATTCATACATTTGACATTACCAAAATACAACCAACGTTCTACCTAAGAATAGTTCTGGCATGTGTAGAGCTCTTCTGTCAATGTGTGAGTGCAAAAGTACTACACTTCACCCTATTGCATCAGCGTAAAGAGCAATAATATGACTGTACTGGACTTCCAAGAAGCACTGCGATAACCTGTATGAAGTTGTGGTTCTTACCTCAGCAGCAGTGATATGGCTGCATCTGGCTTCAAGGAAGTCTACCGTGATCTGCATAGACCATGGTGAAAATAGAAATATTAAAGCACTTAGGGGCCCTGTTTACCAAGCAGCATTATAGGCGCATTAACAATTTTAACATGCATTAACCATGTACACATGTTAACCACATACATGCCTACAATATCCCTATAGGCGCCTACATGGTTAGCACATGCGCTAAGTGTAGGTGCACTAAAAACACTAACGCACCTTAGTAAACAGGACCCTTGGGAAGACCAGATATTCTGCACCACAGGTTCACTAATTTTCTTGACAAGACATTAATCCCCTAATTCTATAAAAGTCACCAAAAATTGTGTGCGCAATTTAATTAATTTAACAAGCTAATTAGTGCCAATAATTGTTTTTTTAACAAGCAATTATTGGCACTAATTAGATTTCATTGGAATATATGCAAGTAAATTTAGGTGCAGAATCCATGCCTAAATTTTACACGTGAGTTGAAAAAAGGGGAACGGAAATGGGAGGGTCATGGGCGGAACAGGGCTGTTTCTTAAATTTACGCTTGTTGTTATAGAATGAAGGGGGATATGCACCTAATTTAGGTGCAAACATTTGCACCACATTTCAGTTGGTGCAAATGGCCATGCCTAAATTTAGGCGCGATTCTCAGGCATAAGCTGCACCTAACTACAGCTTATAGAATAGCGCTTTTTTTGGCGCCATATATAGAATTCACCCCTAAAGGGGACCCAAGTGTTGCTTAAAATAGTGATCCTGGAAGAGGGCCTTGGTATTTGTCTTCAGAGAATGAAGCAGAAAAAAACAGTAAGACCTGAAATGGTGTAGCACCAGAAGCGGAGAAAGCCTGAAATCTAGCAGGTTGTAACCATGCTTGTGACTAAATGCAGGTATAGCAACAGCTTTTGTTTCATTTTGAGCTTTGGCCTCCAAAGATTATTGATTTTGTTGATTCTTTTCACACTTTCACATTAATAAACATTGTTTAATGCCCATTAGAACTTTGCAGCATGCAGAAATTGTCTATGCATGCATTAATTCATTTGATAATGCTCTTGAAATCAACTTTGCACAAATTTTTCCAAAGACTTAAAGAACCAAATGTGCAAGATAGTACCCAAGAGAGTAGATGTGCGCTCAGGGCTCTTCATTTATTCTCTGAAAATGCCAATGAAGAGGCCGAGGCAAATTACCTCAAGTTCTGGGGCGGTAACTAGTACTCCGGTTCTCACTCTACGGAAATTTCTGAGTTTACTGAGCATCTACCATCTACCGGGGCAAGCCCACTTGGATTGCAGCAGGGCAGTGGTCAGCCTTCCAAATTCTTGGGCAGCAGCATGTCGCTCAGCTCCAAACAGACAGTTCCACCATCAAATCCAGCACTGCAGCGAATGGAACACTTGGAGGGTGCTGGATATTCGTGCAATGGGAACCATTCTGGGGTTTCCCAGGGGCAAGAGTTGCTGACGGGAATAGCACCTGATCTGCTGGATGCAGCTCTGCTGGTGCCGGTTGGAGAATTGGGCGTCATTGGGACCATCATTTGAGGTGTTCAGAAGTGTCTCAGTCTGCTGGATTTGAGTCAGTAAGACCTTCATCTTTCACCTTAGAGGAGATTTAGAAAATGATAGTGTCCTTTGGCCAGACATTAACAGCACAGATTTCAGCTTAAGCTGAGAAAATAAATACTATGGAGCAAAAAGTTGTGGTTTTGGAACAGAAGGTGGAAGTTCAGGATTCACAAATGACTGTGGTACAGAACTCAGTGGAATTGCATACTATTTCTGTCCAGCAAATTGATACCGCAGTCTCTACTTTGATTAAAGGTCAGACAAGTTTGGAACTTAAATATGAAAATTTGGAGAACCAAGTGTACAGGAGTAATCTTTGATTAATACATTTTCTAAGATTACCTGGTGTCTCTGCACAGGAAATGTTTAATAAAATCTTCTTGAGATCACGTGTACCTAAGAGTCAATACTCCCTGCCTCTAGGGTATTCTATCTTCCTCCATTTAAGAAAAAAACTGCAGAAGGAGATGTGGATCATTTGTCACCTATTTCTGAGGATAGCTTAAATTTAACAGATTTTCTCGAATCATCTAAAGAGGAACCTGTAATTCCAGCCACACTGGTTGCTACCATGGCATTAGATTATGATCGAGACTGGCTTCTGAAGCTTTATTTTTGACATAGGGACACTATCAGGCTTATTTTCGAAAGAGAAGGGCGCCCATCTTTCGACACAAATCGGGAGATGGGTGTCCTTATCCCAGGGTCGCCTAAATCGGCATAAACGAAAGCCGATTTTGGACGTCCTCAACTGCTTTCCGTCACGGGGATGACCAAAGTTCCCGGGGGCGTGTCGGAAGCACAGCGAAGGCGGGACTGGGGTGTGCTTAACACTTGGCCGACTTTACTTGGTCCATTTTTTCTTGCAACCAAGCCTCAAAAAGGTGCCCAAACTGACCAGATGACCACCGGTGGGAATCAGGGATGACCTCCCCTTACTCCCCATCCCACCCTAAAAAAAAACTTTAACAATATTTTTTGCGAGCCTCTATGCCAGCCTCAAATGTCATACCCAGCTCCCTGACAGCAGTATGCAGGTCCCTGGAGCAGTTTTAGTGGGTGCAGTGCACTTCAGGCAGGCGGACCCAGGCCCATCCCTCCACCTGTTACACTTGAGGTGGTAAATGTGAGCCTTTCAAACCCCAACACAAACCCACTGTGCCCCCTTCACCCCTTAGAGCTATGGTAGTGTTGTACAGTTGTGGGTAGTGTGTTTTGAGGGGGTTGGGGGGCTCAGCACCCAAGGTACAAGATCTATGCACCTGGGAGCAATTTCTGAAGTCCACTGCAGTGCACCCTAGGGTGCCCGGTTGGTGTCCTAGCATGTGAGGGGGACCAGTGCACTACGAGTGCTGGCTCCTCCCACGACCAAAGGGCTTGCATTTGGTCGATTCTGAGATGGGCGTCCTCAGTTTCCATTATCAACAAAAACCGGGGACGACCATCTCTAAAGTCAACCTAAATGTTGAGATTTGGGCGTCCCCGACCGTATTATCAAAATGAAAGATGGACGCCCATCTTGTTTCGATAATACGGGTTTCCCCGCCCCTTCACGGGACGTCCTGCGAGGACGTCCTCAGGAAAACTTGGGTGCCCTGTTTGATTATGCCGCTCCACGTTTTGTATATTAAAAGTCCAAAAGCATTGCAAACAATTCCTGCTTATGAGACCCAGGGTACTGGTCCTGGGGACTCTTTTCTTGTTGAAATTTCCCTGTAAGTGTATGGTTAGATATAAGAATGAGAATTAAATATTTTTGGATCCATCTCAATTGTTGATGTTTCTGAGTACTAAAACAGTGGACCAGGGTCAAGACGCTGTCCCTCATTCTTCAGAGGGCCTGTGTTTAGGTATGAATCTCTTTCTCTAATTGATTTGTTTATATCTGCACTCTAGGGTATTATTGCTTATTAAGTTTGAGTGTTTAGTTCTGCTATATGGTTTGATCTCTTGCCTTTCTCCAATAATTGTGGACTTTAGAAATGTTATAAGATTTTTCTTTTCATTAATTTGTGAGTCATATTATTTTCTGTAATATTGTTCCTTTGCTTATTTCAAGATATTGTCGAACCATATTTTGGAAATTCAATTAAAAAAATGAATGCACATACCCTACAAAGACAGATATTGTAGACAGTGGTAAGGAAAGGATTGAGATATGAGGTAAATAACATAAGGGGGAGACTAACGTTGGTTTCTGTCTGGGTATTTTGTGCTCATTTATTCAATATGGTAGAAAAGAAAAGAAAGAATGAACTGGTCAGCCTGGATGAGTCAATTTTGTATTTATCTGCCATCATTTATTTTGTTACTATGTATTATATACAGAAAATGTATGAGAAGCAAGAGTGGCTGAGGTGCAGGGGCAGTTCTATGACTAGGCACCACAATGGGACATGCTGGGTGGCAATTCTATAATGGTGCTTAGGCTTGATTACTTACACCAGGTAAGTGGGCACACTTAGGGGAGCCAAACAATGCGCACAACTGATAGTATTCTACAAGTTGGGCACATTGTTTGGCAAGATGGCTAACCTATACTATGTCCTCTAATCTAGCGAACCTAGGATCCGTTATTAAATATATCTTCAAACAGTACCTAGGTATTCCTATATTATGTTCCTGTGTGCTTTTATACACAGACTCCCGAAACTTAGCTCTAAGGCTATTTAATTCATAGGAGTTCTATCTGTCATCACTGGCTTAAAAAACCTTTCCTTTGTTGTTTATATCAATCTAGAGTCACTTATCTTTGCTTGGACTCCTTGTTGCTCATTCCAACGCTCAGTCTCTATTTGCCACGGCCGACTCTGGTCCAGGTTTTGGAATCCTTTCCACTTCCTGCTTCAGGGTCATTGGTCCTGGCATGCTGTAGCAACTATCTCATACTCTGTCCGTCCATAATCTGTTGTTGAGATGGACATGGGGGAAGCCACTGCTTATCCTGGGATTGGTAGCATGGAATATTGATACTAATTAGGTTTCTGCCAGGTACTTGTAACCTGGATTGTCCACTGTTGGAAGCACGATATTGGGCTTCATGGACCATTGGTCTGACCCAGTATGGCAATTCTTATGTTCAAGCTTTTTATGATGCCTATTTTGTTTGGCACCATATATAGTATCTAGCCCTATAGCACTTAGGTGCTACCTTATAAACTAGGTTGTTGATTACTGGTGCATAAGTTCTAGGCACCTATTTATAGAATTGCTTCAGTATTGCCAAGGAGAGTGGTTTCATTGAAAAATAAAAGCCTTTACTCCAGCTGAGACCTAAAGTAAAACCTAAAGCCGAAATCCCAGGACCAGTCAGTGGTGGAACATGCAGATCCAGTACTTAAATATATCAGTCATGTCTACCACCATTACTATTGCGGAATGTTTTAGAGCAATTCTAGTTGTGTAAAACACTACACAGATACACACAGTAGAGAAAATTCCCACTCAGCAGATTTTGCAATGTAATCAAGGCAGACAGGTAACACAAAGAAGAGTGCTAGGGGACACCAGAGTTTAACATTTAAATCATTCTCAAAGATTAATTTATAGATGAGGTTTTATTGAGGACATTGCTTTTGACTCGTAACCACTTGTAACCACTCGCTTCCACCTACCCTCCTCTCCTCCTTCCTGTACACATTAATTGATTTGATTTGCTTACTTTATTTTTGTCTATTAGATTGTAAGCTCTTTGAGCAGGGACTGTCTTTCTTCTATGTTTGTGCAGCGCTGCGTATGCCTTGTAGCGCTATAGAAATGCTAAATAGTAGTAGTAGTAGTAGTAGATATGGATCTCTTTATATAACCAAGCAAAAGTACAGGAAATCAAGCCTCCATCCCAACATAAATATAAGTAAGAACAGGAATGGAATAGGTGGATGAGGGGCAGTGAGAGTAAAATAGTTTCTCCTTCATTCAAAGCCAATTTTTAGCAGTCTTCTTGGTGAGTTAATCCCCCATGTCAACCTCTACTGGACCTTCTTCACAGATAACAGTTCCTTCAATTCTTTGAATGGCTCCTTCCCTGCTACTAGTCTATACCTACCTGTCTTCATCGCATTGCAGTCTGATTCTCTTACTTTCTTGCAGCTTAAATGTCTCTAAGACAGAAACTCTTTCTATTCAAGAAAAGCTTCTATAAAAGCAACATTATCCTTGAAACTGATCTCCTATTTATCCCTTTTATTACTTTGTCCTGCTTTTCACCTTGATCCACCTTGTTCTACTCACATCTCATATACCTGCAAAAGTGCCTAGTACCAGCTAAGAAAGACTATTTGTACCTGCTGCATCACCAACTCTTCCACCCCTGCAATCCTCATTTATAACTACATTTCTCTAATTCAGGCTCAAAACTCTTTCCTCTATTCCAGTGATTTTCAACCTGATTTATTTCGCAGCACACTGACAAGGGGCAAAAATTGTGAAGGCACACTATCAATTGTATCATTTAACAAGCGAGTATAAAGATTTTTTTTTTTGTTACATTTGTATCCTGTGCTTTCCCATTCATGGCAGGCTCAATGGGGCTTACATGGGGCAATGGAGGGTTAAGTGACTTGCCCAGAGTCACAAGGAGCTGCCTGTGCCTGAAGTGGGAATTGAACTCAGTTTCTCAGTTCCCCAGGACCAAAGTACACCACCCTAACCACTAGGCCACTCCTCCACTCCGATTGTGTTTAAAGTTCAATAATTACATTTTTAATCATTGTGTTATCTTTATACTTGAATATTTTTATTGAAGACAAGTTAGCAAAAGGGCAACAAAACACTTCAAAGATAATAAAATTAGCCACAAATGACATGAACTCAAAAACAACAATTTTAAAGCGAATGCCCTAAGAATATAAGAATAGCCATACTGGGTCAGATCAACGGTCCATCTAGCCCAGTATCCTGCTTCCAAAAGTGGGCAATCCAAGTCACAAGTACCTGGCAGAAACCTAAATAGTAGCAAGATTCCATGCTTCTGATCCCAGGGACAAGCAGTGACTTCCCCATGTCTATCAATAGCAGAATATGGACTTTTCCTCCAGGAACTTGTCCAAACCTTTTTTTAAACCCAGATATGCTAACTGCCATGATCACATCCTCCAGCAACACATTCCAGAGCTTAACTATTCTTAACTGGCAATGAAGTCCAGAGTTTAATTACACGTTGAGTGAAGTTAAACTCTGGAATTCGTTGCATATTCATTGTGGGTATCCTGAAAACCTGACTGTCTAGGTGTACCCCAAGGTCTTGGTTGAGAACCACTAGTATAGGTCAATTCCTGGCCTCTTTCTCATTTGTGAATCTTACAAATCCATAGCCAAATCATTCAGTATTACCTTGCCAGGGTAAGAAAGATTCAATAGGGCTGCATTAGTTCTGATGAGTGCTTTGGAAGACAGTGCCAAGAAAAACAGCTCTCAGGAGATTTACTTGAATAAGTCTTGGAGTAAATGCTTTGGGAGATTTCACCAAGAAGTTCTTTGCACTACCTGGCCTGGAGCAAAAGTGTCAAATTTTTTGGTTGATCTCCCCATTTTATCAAAGCAAAAATCACATGGAAGGCCCAGCGAGCTGGCAGCTTCCTTCTATTCTGTGAATTGAGTTTACCATCTGCATCCGCCTTGGCTGATTCCTCACTGAGCAATGAACTGATAAACAGCTTCTGGAATTCTATAGAAGGAGGCCAGCTAAACCCTCCCACAGACCAGATTTCCTTTTGCCTGGCAGCTACGCTCCTTGCTTTAAAAACAGCAAGAAAGTACTCAATGTACCTTCCCGTTCCCTAAATTCTGAGCAACCATCAACAGATGCCATTCAGTGTCGCAAATGTCTAATGAATTAAGTAAATGGTACTAGTTTAACAGCTCTGGAAATTAAGGCCTCCATGTATCTTCTATGTGGATAAAACATAATTAGCACTAGCTTCTCCACACTTAGCAATTCAACTGCATCAACCTTGGTCTGGAAGACTGAGGCATGGATCTCTCTTTATTACAATATGTATAGTAATATATCGTCACCAGCAGACGTCAATGAGTTGTCGGTTTTAGGATATAAAAACATAAGGGTTGCCATACTGGGACAGACTGAAGGTCCATCAAGCCCAGCATTGTGCTTCTAACAGTGGCCAGGAAATTTGTCCAAACCTTTTTTAAACCCAGATACACTAACTGCTGTTATCACATCGTCTGGCAAAGTGTCCAGAGCTTAACTGTTCATTGAGTGAAAAAATATTTCCTCCTATTTGTTTTAAAAGTATTTCCATGAAACTTCCTCGAGTGTCCCTTAGTCGTTGTACTTTTGAAATGAGTAAAAAAAAAAAATCGATTTACTTCTACTCGTTCTATACCAGTCAGGATTTTGTAGACCTCAATCATATCTCCCCTCATCCATCTCTTTTCCAAGCTGAAGAGCCCTAACCTCTTTAGCTTTTCCTCATATGAGAGGAGTTTCATCCCCTTTATCATTTTAGTCATTCTTCTTTGAACCTTTTCTAATTCGGCTATATCTTTTTTGAGGTACGGAGACCAGAAATGAACGCAGTACTCAAGATGCAGATGCACCATGGAGCGATACAAGGGCATTATAGTATTTCTGGTCTCATTCACTATCCCTTTCCTAATAATTCCTAGCATCCTGTTTGCTTTTTTGGTTGCTGCCGCACACTGAGCAGAAGATTTCAGCGTATTATGTACAATAATACCCAGATCTTTTTCTTGAGTGCTGACCCCCAAGATGGACCCTAGCATCAGGTAACTATACTTCGGATTATTCTTTCCAATGTGCATCACCTTGCATTTGTCCATATTAAATTTCATCTGCCATTTGGATGCCCGGTCTTCCAATTTCCTAAGGTCTTCCTGCAATATTTCACAGGCTTAAAACACACTATTCTGTCACACTCCTAAATTACGAGCATAATCTATTTTGGAGCATAAATTTAGGAGCATAAACTTTATAGACTATGGCCCTGTAGGTTATTTGTTCTGTTTTATTGGGAAGTGCTGGAACATTTCAAAAGAATAGAATCCTTAAAGACTGTCCTGCTTTGGACCATGCTATCAGGAACGGACTCAGAAGCACTGAATTTCCCACAAGACCACTTGCATTCAACTAGTAAGTGGGGTAAAGGCTACATAATCTGCCTCATGGATTGGCAGTGATTGTAGTGGTAGTGGAGAGACTGGTGGGTGTACGTATGTGCATGTGTGTAGAAGAAAATGCCGAGCATGCATTCTAGATAACCCTCTCCCCCTCATTTCACAAAGATACGATCTATACAAGCCTTGTTGTTCCATTGTGTTTTTGGATAATGAGCATATTATTTGCCAAAGCTTCTTTAGAAAACTATAATTTTGTTCTTCTTTTGTAATAGTGCAGGTGGCGGGACTTGCTGTACAGTAGATCATTAGCTGTTGCTAGCAACTGCCATTTTCAGACACCAGAGTGCTGAGGAATTGATTTTTATTCATTTATTTCTTTATTTGCCATCACATTGTTATTTTAGATTGCAGAAAGTTTTCTTCGGAGTACAGTTGTCTTTCGTGAGAGCATCTCACTGTGGCCCTGTTAAAGCAAATCTCCTGACAGAGGGAGAATATTCTTGGTTTGAGACATTTTACTGCAGAAGCTCCTTTCTATGAAGCCAAATCAAAGGGAAGGCCAGGTTATTGTAGTAGAATAATTCACACTCTGTCCTAACTTTCTTTGGTGTTACTGATAATGTGAGAAGGTGGATTATTGCTTTGTAAGATATCTCTGAGGCAGGTGATGAGTTGGCACAAGGACAGTAGAAGAGACAGATCCAAGTTTGCGTGGTAAACCTGCACTGATTATTTATTTATGTCCAGCTTGCTATACCGCCCTTAGCTGACTCAGCAGGTCAAAGTGGTTCACAATCTAAATCATACAAAGAAAATATGAAAAAGAACTACAATTCATGAAAGGAAAGAATTCATTCATATACAACAACAATAAACATTCTACACAGGGCCTGATAAGCTGCAACTCCTAAGCACCCCCTAACCCGATCTGGTAGAATTTGCCTGGTTTTCACGGCGGTCTTAAAATCTTTGATGGAGAGTTCACTCCGTAGTGACAATGGAAGGGAATACAATGGCCCAATAATTATTTTTCACTCTCTGGTCTTTATGGTGTAAACTAGAGGTGAACTGACAGAACATTTTCCTTTCATGTCATTTTATTTTTCTTTTGTGTTGTTTTTTAATAGTGTATGCTATAGAAGTAATTTATAAAGGCTTTTTTGCATATTGATGCTGTTGTATGCACATAAAAGGTCTCTTATAAAACTGTCCCAGGTATTCAAGTGAATATATCAACATATAGGCATGTACTTGTGTGTAACCCATATGCAGGCATATTCAGCGGCACAGTTTGGGTGGAGTGCAAAGGAACCAGTAGGAAGAAGGAGATGGGGGCTCTTTTACTAAAGGGCAATACGGATACTGCTGAGTTAGCATGTGGCAAATCGGCCCTACCGCCACAGCCCAGTGGTAGTCCCGCCCTCTGCCACATACCAACTCTGGCGCTAGAAAAAACATTTTTTAATTCAAGAGCCGAGGGCATGCCTGGCGGGAATCAGGAAGTGCATACATCCCGGTTACTTCCGGGCTGCTACCAGAGTCCTTACTACCTCCTAAATAGGAAGCGGTAAGGGTTCCCTCAGTAAATGGCCAGGTGCCAAAGCCTTGGCATTTAATCTTAAGGCTCTTTATATTAATCCAATGTTTCTAGTATCCTATGAAGTTTTAATTAAACAACTCAATAATACTAAGATGCAGAGAGCAGTCCAGCAGCGAGAGGGGTGCTATCTAGTCTTTTGCACTGTGTGTCACATGTATGATTATCTCCCAGTTGGTGAGAGGTTATATGTGTGTGTGCTTGATGCAAAGAGCTCCTAGCTCTCAGACAACAAGCCTGTTTTCTTGAGGCTAGAGCATCAAACTCAGAGGAGCTCAGAGAGACAGAGAAATACATAGAGAAGGCCTACAGTGATGTTACAGAAAAGTCCCACCTCCAGTCTGGCAGCCCCAGTGCTGCCTTGGAGGAAGGAGGTCTCCTAAAAGGAGAGCATCACCCTGGTGAAGTAGGAAGTAATCCTGTAGCCTAGACCTGCCCACCAGGGGATGCAATATCCTATCACACTGAGGATGTGTCTCCAGGAGCTTCTGCTCAGGAGGGAAGGGATAGGACAGCTGTTGTAGTTGGTAATTTGATCATTAAGCATGTAGATAGCTGGGTGCAGGGGCATAGCTGCTATGGGCCCCCATAGATTTGGCCCTAGACCCCCTGCCGGCAACCCTCTCAACCCCCCCTCCTGCCACCAACCCGCCGCCTGCTACCTTTGCTGGCGGGGACCCCAACCCCCGCCAGCCGAAGTCTTCTTCCTTCGTTTGGTGAGTCTGACGTCCGCACGTACAATGTGCAGGACATCAGACTCACAGAAACAGAATGAAGCCCTGCAGATCATTCTGTTTCTGTGAGTCTGATGTCCTGCACGTTGTACGTGCAGGACGTCAGACTCAGTCAGAAACCAAACAAAGGAAGAATACTTTGGGTGGCGGGGGTTGGGGTCCCCCGCCAGCAAAGGTGGTAGGTTACGGCGACGGCGGGCGGGGGGTCGAGAGGGTCATCGGCAGGGGGGGGTCAAAGTTGTTGGAGGTGTCAGCAACGTGAGGATCACCTGGTCACTTGCATGGCTGGTGTGAAAGTGGTGGATCTCACATGTCACCTAGATAAGATTTTAGATAGTGCTGGGGAGAAGCCAGCTATCTTGGTACATTTAGTAAAATGGGGGAATACCTGAGGAAGGAGCTGATGGGCTGGGAGAACGTACAAGAAGTGGAAGGGGTGTACCAGGCTGAAAGAAACTATAAATAGGGCCACAACCTTTATGTAAGGAGAGTAAATAAAAGCAAGAGAAAAAGGAAACTGAGCAGCTGAGAAAATAAAGGCTAAAGAGTTGGTGTTCCTGAAATACAGAAAAACTCAAGAAGAGGAACACAAAGAGGAATACCGGATGGAACTGAAAGAAGCCAAGAGAGAGATACATCTGGCGAAAGAACAAATGGCTGGAAATGTAAGGAGGGGGTGACAAAAATTTCTTCAGGTATATTAGTGAAAGGAGAATGACTAAAAAGGGAATTGTGAGACTGAAAGATGCTGCGAACCGCTATGTAGATAATGATGAAGAAAAAGCAAATTTGCTAAATAGATATTTTTGTTCTGTTTTCACAGAAGAAAATCCTGGAGAAGGACCACGATTCACTGGCAAAAGTACATATGAGAATGGAGTGAATATAGCACCATTCATGGAAGAGAGTGTGCATGAACAACTAGGAACTCTAAAGGTGGACAAAGCCATGGGACCGGACGGGATCCACCCCAGGATATTGAGGGAGCTCAGAGAGGTTCTGGCGGGTCCTGTTAAAGATTTGTTTAATAAATCCTTGGAGACGGGAGAGGTTCCGTGGGATTGGAGAGTGGCGGATGTGGTCCCTCTTCACAAAAGTGGTGATAGGGAAGAAGCTGGAAACTACAGGCCGGTAAGCCTCACTTCAGTTATTGAAAAAGTAATGGAAGCGATGCTGAAGGAAAGGATAGTGAATTTCCTGGAAGCCAATAAGTTGCAAGATCCAAGACAACATGGTTTTACCTAAGGGAAATCGTGCCAAACGAATCTCATTGAATTCTTTTACTGGGTGACCGGAGAATTGAATCAGGGGCGTGCTGTAGACACGGTTCCCCACAGGAGGCTCTTAAATAAACTGGACAGGCTAAAAATAGGACCTGAAGTGACCTAGAAATAAGCAGTGGATTTTCCCCAAGTCCTAAAAAAAAAAAACAGATTACAAGTGTCCTACCAGGTAGCCACTTCTAGCTTGAACACATAATACAAAAACAAACAACAAATAGAACAGGTTATATAAATGGTTAACATAAAATAAATGAATACCGTCCACATATCTAAAATAGTGGTCTTTGTTATAAAGCATTGGGGAACATTCTTACAGATCTCAATGTGTATATTTTGGAAGAAAGGAGGGAAAGGGAAGATATGATAGAGGCAGTTAAATATCTTTGTGGCATAGATGCATAGCAGGTGAGCCTCTTTCAATTGAAAGAAAGCTCTGTGGAGGTGGTGGAGACGAGGACAGTATCCGAATTCAAGAAAGCATGGAAAAAGCACAGAGGTCTCTGAGGGAGAGGAAGGAGTTGTAGGGCTTAGTAATAGGTGTGGATGGACAGAATAGATAGCCATCATGTTTTTTCTTGTATGAAGACAGATATGCATAAAATGGAGGCCGTGCACGTAATCTCATGCCTATCCACGGTGGAGATCTTAAAAAAACAGACTGTCTAGGTATGTTCCTAGGACTCATGAAAAAGCATATAAGAGGTACATACTTTCCTGTACAGGATGTTTACCAGGGTACATATTTGGGAGGAAAGAGCAGTTTCCGTGGCAAATAAGGGAATTTGTAGAAATAATTAGTTTCAGATTCTTTTCCAATTACTGGCACACTTTGAAGAAAATAATTAACAAGTTTATAAAAAAAGCAATATGAAACAGTAATAAAGAAATTATATTAAAGGCAGGTTTTCTTTTATCCTTATAGTGAATTATCATGAAACTAGGGACATTTAAAGTTATGTGAAAGATTTAGATACACCAGAAGAAGAAATCATCCTGGTTCAGAGCTCCAACATACAATGAAAAGCTAAACCTAATAAAAATTCAAGATCAGATGGCATACCCAGGGAGTTTTAAACATTACATTTAAACAAGGTTAGAAATAAATTAAGTGGAGTGTCTGCAGCATAAAGGTAGCACAATTAAAAGACTAGATGATATCTATTACAGACAGACCAAAAATCAGACTCTTTTACCTCTTTTTTTTATATTAGCTGTCTGGTTCAGATGTTATGGGGCATCAAATTCAATCTGATTAGAAGAGATATCAACTATCTGCCTAGAAACAGAGCAGGATTAGACATGTTAACTTCACAATTTCTTTGGATTAATGTTTAGAACTTGTAATGTATCATATTACCAAGGAAAGATGATTTGCACGGTTTAATCTCTTTAGCAAATGCTGATATCACCCTGCACTAAAGGAGCAGAGATTAAGTGAGAGGCCCTCATATACAAACCCATTAAGGGCCCTGCTTACTAAGGTGTGCTAGCGTTTTTAGCGCGTGCACTGTGTAGGCGCCCATTGGAATATTGTGGGCGCTTACACAGTTAGCGCGAGCTAAAACCACTGACGCGCCTCTAGCACGGCTTAGTAAACAGGGCCCTAAATGTCTGCAGGTGAATATCAGTTGTGAAATGTAGCTATGGGATTTAAATGCACTTAGCATTTTACCACATCCAGGAATTTCACTCATTCCCAGCAGCAGAAGTAGTATGCAAAAACTTCAAAAGAATCCATTTTCATGTGGCAGTTGCTACTACAATTTAAAAGGCTCCAATGCCCAAACTGTATGCCTCCCCAGGAAGCCTCTGATCGCTGGTGCTTACTAACACCCAAATCCTCCCTCAGTCCTGATGCCAGGCTTAAAGGAATACAAAAAGAGTTCCCAGACCTACAAGGGGGCATCAAAGCTCTTGTCTAGTGTTATGCAATCAACCTTAGCCCCAAACTAGAACAAACATCCCTATGGAAACCCACTCCTCAAAAAACCCTGCCTCTTAAATAAAACACAGTAACATAGTAAATGATGGCAGATAAAGACCTGTACGGTCCATCCAGTCTGCCCAACAAGAAAAACTCATTTTACATGGTATGTGATACTTTATATGTATACCTGAGTTTGATTTGTCCTTGACATTCTCAGGGCACAGACCATAGAAGTCTGCCCAGCACTGTTCTTGTACTAAGTTCTGAAGCTAACGTTGAAGCCCCTTAAAATTTACACTCCAGCCCATCCATATGTATTCAGTCACGATCAGGGCGTAGACCATAGAAGACTGCCCAGCACTGGTTTTGCTTCCCAATTACTGGCGTCGCCACCTAATCTCCGCTAAGATTCCATGGATCCAAAAAAAATCTAAGCCACTACCCTAGTGACCCAGCTCACCCAAAGGTCTGGAGAAGTGATGGAGGCAGAAATGATCATCCATGTTCTCCTGACCAGGTGGCTATTGCCACTTTCAAAATGGGGCTGGAGTCAGACTGCCAAATATGGCTGGAGGAGCGGTTTCTGCATGAATTTGCATCACAGCAACTCATTAATACGAAATCTACATAAACCTTAGCATGAAAGTTTTCAACTGTAAAGTGGTTTCCAAAGCGTTCTTTGCATGAAAAAATAGTAGAAAATGTCTAATATTTGGCACTTTTGCATGTTTCCAGGTGCCTTGCATCAGGGTGACAGTAGACTATAGCCCACCCAGTCTGTACAATTCTCCTTCCTATATTCCAATAGTTGTGATTCTCCCAATTACCCCTACCATCACCCGCTGTGCTAAAGATATTGCCCAGCTATAAAATCCCTAGGAAGGTTGTTTCTTATCTTTTTACCCTTCTTTGCAAAATGTAGACAGTCAGCCTGTTTCCCTGTGAGGTGACCTCCATCTCTCCCCTTTCCACAATCTTATATAAGTACATAAGTATTGACATACCAGGACAGACCAAAGGTCCATCAAGCCCAGAATCCTGTTTCCAACAGTGGCCAATCCAGGTCACAAATACCTGGTAAGATCCCCAAAAAAGTACTAAACATTGTATACTGCTTATCCCAGAAATAGTGGATTTCCCCTCAAGTACAATTTAATAATGGTCTATGAACTTTTCCTTTAGGAAGCTGTCCAAACCTTTTTTAAACTCTGCTATGCTAACTGCCTTTACCACATTCTCTGGCAACGAATTCCAGAGTTTAATTACACGTTGGAATCTTGATTATTCCTAAGAATATTCCAAGTTCCTAATGCTAGCTGACCTGCTATGTCTCACTGGAAACATCGGACAATCATTCCACCACTCTGTGTAAGACAATGCCTTATCAAAAATACTCAAGGCAAGTTATAATATAAAATTAAATTAAATTAAATACAATCATAGCATCAAACCAACATCAAAAATTCTCAAAGCAAGTTACAAATATAAAATGCAGTCATAACATCAAAAATAATCTAATATAATAATTTGCACCTCTAACATTCTGAAGCTGACTCCATGGCAGCGTGGCAGTGAAGCCGTGTAGTGTTCGTAGGGTTCCTAATCGTACTCCCGATCACTGCCCCACCCTCAAGGGAGCTCTGTATAGTTGCCAGGGAAAGAAACGTGACGTCAGAAGTAGAAGGGACCAACCACAGGCAATCGCTCTCAGTTTCCACAAACAGGAAATGAGGGCGGGACCAGAGGAACAGCTTAAACCACAGCCTGTCTGAAGTGGAATCTGTACTTGCTGCACTTCAGTGTTGGCGGCTGAGCAGGAGGTAAAACTTTTAAAGCAACACACGTCCTCCTTGCACTCGCAGGCCACAGACACAGAGGGAGGGAGGCGCTGAGCGGCAGAAATCAGAGGAGAGGGGGGCACGGATAGAGGGGGGTCCTGAGATGAGAGAGGGGAACGGGGTCCTGAGACGAGAGCGGGTGGGGGTCCTGAGACGAGAGGGGGAGGGGGAGGGGGAGGAGGAAGGGAGGAGGGGGGTCGGGAGGGAGAAGAGGTGGTGGGGGAGGGGAGGGGGGGGGTGAGGGATGAGAAGAGGAGGGGAGGGGGGAACAGGAGGGGAGATGGGGCCCTGGAACCTTGCTAGCACCCGTTTCCTTTCTGTTCAAAATGGGCCTCTTTTACTAGTATATATAATAAAAGAAAAATATAATACAATATTTTGTTGGTTTTCTGATCTCTATCATTTGGCTCTCTTTTTTGGTTTATAGCTGAACCATGACAGAAGAGGGCTGTGGCAGCTTAGTTTAGTGTGTATACACTTCAGGTCAATATTCAGCCGGGGTAATCAGCAATTTTTTTTAAACACTGATCATTACAACTGAATTAGATCTCAATAGTTATATGGATAGCAGCTGATGCTAAAACGATTCAGCGGTGACTGTGTCACTATCCAGATAACTGTGGTATTGAGACTGCTGTCTGGATCTCAAACTGAATAAAGTTATCTGTTTAACAGAACTGCTCCAGTACCATCTGGATAGTGCCAAGGTGGTCTTAGGATATGTGGAGCGGAATTTCGGGGGCCCGTAAGCATCTACGTGCGTCCAACGCATGGCAAAATGGAGTTACCGCATGACTACCGCGTGGCTCTTGCAGTAATTTCTTTTTTGGTGCACGTCTGATACACGCATCTGAAAAATAATTTTTATTTTTTCCGCGCGTATCGGATGCGCGCCAAGTGCCATTTGACACACGTAGGTCATTACAGCCCGGTTACCACATGAGACTTTACCGCTAGGTCAATGGCTGGCGGTAAGGTCTCGGACCCAAAATGGACAAGCGGCAATTTTGATTTTGCCGCACATCCATTTTTGGCAAAAAATTTTAAAAAGGCCTTTTATGCAGGCACACTGAAAAATGTATAGGCGTGCGCCCAAAACCCGCACCTACACTACCGCAAGCCATTTTTCAGCATGCCTTTGTAAAAGGACCCCTCAGAAAAGACCTTCAAGTCTGTATATCAGTACGGATGTCCATGTCTCATCTATTTCAGAACAGGATCTGCCCACATACAGCCTGTTCTAAAACACATGAGAAATGGATGTCCAGCATGAACCTCCATTTTACAAAGTAAAGCTTCTAAACTGTGAATGGGGCAAACAAGGAACATGGATGTCTGTGTGGCAGCACAGCAATGTCTATATTATAAAATGGCCCTGTAGCCATTCATGCGGAGGAGTAATCTAATGGTTAGAGTAGCTAGCTGAGACTAAAAGCAGGGATCCAGAGGTTACCAGGTCAAATCCCATTGCAGCTTGTGGTCATTTTTGTTTCTTTATTATTATTATTATTATGAGCCCTCCAGGGAGAGGAAACTACCTACTATGACTTCCCTTACTCCAGAGAAACTTTCCTTAACCTGGACTTGCCAAGTAACAGGTGTACAGCGCTGCGTATGCCTTGTAGCGCTATAGAAATGATAAATAGTAGTAGTAATAGTAGTAGTAAATATGGACATCCATTTTTTTTTTTACACCAAAAGTCCCTTTCTAGAGATGGCTGGTTCAAATCCCACTGCTGCGCCTTGTGATCTTGGGCAAGTCATTTAACCCTCCATTGCCTGAGGTATAAGCTTAGATTGTGAGCCCTCCAGGGACAGGGTACCTGAATGTAACTTGCCTTGAGCTACTACTGCAAAGGTGTGAGCAAAATCCACATAAATAAATAAAATATTGTGATAAGGAAGAGGCTATCCTACCCTGGTTAGGCCCCTAGAGGGCGCTGTGCCCCTAAAATGTCCAGGGAGAAGGGCTGGGTGAGTCGCTAAAGGGAACCAGAAAGGGGTGTATAGCAGGAGGTCGCTAGGACCGAGGAGAGTCCTGGGGATAGAAACAGGTGCAGCAGGTTATGGGCTGGGTCCTGTTTGGCCATTAACCACTTAATACCCCACCTGAGTTGTGAGGGGGGGAGGAGAGCTAGCAGCTGAAAAAGAGAGCTGGTAACTGAAGCAGGAGGATCCCCATCAGAAGGACTGGCTGAGCCCTTTGGACTGGTGGTGAACTGTGTGCAAAGCAAGGAAGCTGGCTGGGGTAAGAAGGCCCTAGATTGTCAGGTATAAGAACTGTGTGTTACAAGGAAGGACTGTGTGTCCAGGTTACAAGGAAGGACTGGGTGTCCATGTTACAAGGAAGGACTGAGTGTCCAGGTGCTTAAGCTGGAAGATTGAACTGACTAGGAAGAAATGTTTAAGCTGGAAGGACTGTTTTAAGCTGGAAGAAGTGTGCCCCAGGAAGGGGGAATAAAAGATTTGTATGAGAAATATCCTGTTGGTGAGACCTGACTGTGTTTGCCTTTTGAGAAGCAGGTCACCCTGAGCAGAAAGGGGTAGTAGAATAATTTGCATAAAATCTGCTTACTGTGAACCAGCTCACCCTGAGTGAAAGAGGGACCTGGGATCCTGAGGTGGGAGCTTCATCTTCACAATAGCCTCGTCATCTTCACAATATGGATGTACAGCAGTATTGGGCATCAGTTTCCTGGCTTTATTAAATCAGAATTTGGACAGCCATACAATATGGATGTTTAAATGCTGGTTTTCAGACATCCAAAACAGGAATAAAGCTTCTAAAATAAGCACTATAGTATCATTATCTGGATAATACCATTCAATATCCCTGGATAAGCCAGGCAAAGCCATTTATCCACGTAATGACAGCCATTATCCAGGTGAACGACTTTGTATATCACCCTAAACTATTAGCAACTAGAAGCTACAGTTTGACAGGTTAACAGACAGACTAACAGCATCTACATGCTGCTATGGTCATTTTTATCACCTACATGTTAAAATTTACTCAATAGTCAATTAAGTGGCTTTGTAGAATGCATTTCTTTTAGCATGAGTTTTAACACATTGGCCCCTAAATGGTGATGAGAATAAAGGATTACCTAAAGCAGCAGCTCTGTAAAGCACTTAGAGAAAGAAAGTTTTCAGCTTCTCCCTAGCCTTATCATTCAGAAAGTATGGGAAAGCAAGTACGGCAAACCTGAACAGCAGGGATCGGACTCCAGTGCAGATCAGAGTGATTAACTGGTTATCATTACAAGGAAAATGATACATCAGGGCAAATCTACAATACATAAAAATAAATGAGTAAGGCCTCCAGAAAGATGCAGTGGGAAACCAGAAACAATGAATCATTCTTTCCATGTCCTTTTGGCAAGAAATGTGTTTATAATTGTACAAACATTAATGAAAAATAGTGAAGAGGTCTATGGCCTTACTGACAAATGTTTGACCACAGAAGGTGACAATCCTTTTATCCTGGCCTTCGTGTTATGCTGTTTATGAGGATATATATGTACCTTAATTACTGTTACTGTGTTCCCACGTGAGGGCACCAGCAGTTATTTTACTGTTTTAGGGGCCCTTTTACTAAGCTGTGTAGGCTCCTATGCGTGCCCAACGTACGTCAATTTGGAGTTACCGCCCGGCTACTGCATGGCCCGTGCGGTAATTTCATTTTTGACGCGCATCCGCTATGTATTTTATTTTCTGGCACGCAGCAAAAATCGGGCAGTAACTCTGACTTGACACATGTAGGTAATTACTGCATGGTTAACGCAAGAGACCTTACCACTAAGTCAATGGCTGGCAGTAAGATCTCAGACCCAAAATGGACGCGCGCCAATTTTTATTTTGCCACACGCCCATTTTTGGCCAAAAAACAAAGAGGCCTTTTTTGCAGGTGCACTGATAAATGGACCTGTGCGCATCCAATACACGTGTCTACACCAGTGTAGGCCATTTTTCAGCGCACCTTAGTAAAAGGACCCCCTAGTCTCCTTAACTTGGGTTCTGTTCTGCCAGTGCTCTGCAAGAAAGCTGGGGCTTGGGTTAGGAGATTTAGGGATACTCCACAGGTCTCCACAGGCTAGTGAACCAAGAGAAAAACTGAATATTTTTTCTGCCAGCTCATGCCTTGCTTGGCAGTGATTATTCATCCTTTACCCGAGGAGGAGGAGGCAGTTGACATACAGATAATTAACCAAACGTTAGGCAGAATACTTCACAAAACTGCAACAATAAACACAGATTCCATGCAGTATCTCTTCCAACTGGAAGAATCTCCAAAAATGACTCATTTTCAATTTATCTATCACAGCCTATATTCTACTACCTCTAGTCAAATGACTATCCAGAATGGATTTCAAGATAATGGTCATAAAATACTTTCAATACAAACAAATAAAGCACAATAAAATAACTCAAAACAGACCCAAAATAAAATATCAACTTAAATAAATAAAAGCAAGCATCAAGTAATGGGACCAAAAGCTTGCTCCAACATGCCAAGTCTTCAGATATTTCCAAGATCCCACATATTCCTGCTCTTTTCTCCAGGGGCATAGCCAGACACCCAATTTTGGGTGGACCTGGGCCCAAGATGGGTGGGCAGAAGAACTCTGCCTTGTCCCACAAGGCATTTGGTCTCTCCTTCTCTCACCTGAATGCCATCTGGTCTCCCCCCCCCCCCCCCCCCCACCCCATACCTTTTAAATAGCAGATTTTCACCGTCAGCGAGCAGCAGCTAATACACACTGCTCATATTGGCCCCATAGCCTTCCCTCTAGTGCAAGCCCTGTTTCTTCATAGGTGGGAATACATCAGAGGGAAGGCTGTGGGGCCGGTGCTAGCAGTATATATCAGTCGCTGCTTGCTGCAGGCGAAGATCTGCTACTTACAAGGTATGCAGGAGGGACAGTTTTGGAGAGTTTTTGGCTGGTGAAGCTTGGGGATCCCTGCCAGCCACATCATAAGGTATGCTGCTACTGAGTGGGTCTTAGCCCAAAGTGGGTGGGCCTGGGCCTACCCGGGCCCACCCTTGGCTACGCCACTGCTTTTCTCAAAACTGTAACCTACAACCAAAACAGTAGACTCTCTTGCACTAACCAAGCAAATCTCACTGAAAGAAGAAATGTTAAAAAATCAAAAATCTGTGACTGCATTGCAACCTGGAGCATGAAATACCAAGTGATCCTCATCCGTCTTTTTTCCAAGCTGAAGAGCCCTAACCTCTTTATCCTTTCCTCATATGCGCTGAACTTCTAAGGTGCTCAGGCAAAAAGGGGAATGGTTATGGGCAGGGAAATGGGCATTTCATGGGCATTAAATGGGCATTAAATGTGGACAAATGCAAGGTGGTGCACATTGAAATTTACATGCCTACTTATAGAATATGGCCCAGTGCGCCTAAATCTACATGCTGAGATTTACACCACGCTTTCATTGGTCTAAATGGTTATGCGTAGATTTAGGCGCTGAAATATCAACTAAGCGTATTCTATAATCAGTGCCTAAATCTAGGCACTGATTATAGAATACGCTTAGCACGGATTTCAGCACTATTTTTTTACGCACCATATAATCTCCCCCTAAATGATAAGATGCCCATTATATTTCTATGGGCGTCTTATCATTTAGCGCATGCTAATCATTGGTGCGCCTTAGTAAAAGAACCACTAATTGGCACTGATTAGAATTTAGACACACAAGTCGCGACTTGTGTGTCTAAATTCTAATCAGTGCCAATTAGTGCTCATTATCATTAAGTGCTGTTATCAGCACTCATTAGCTTGTTAAGCTTGTTCAATTATGTGCATTATTGAATCAGCACAGATCTCTAGATGCGCTATATAGAATCTGTGGGTTAGCATGCACTAATTGTTAGCACACCTTAGTAAAAAGACCCCTAAGTGAGATACTCAGCACTTAACTGGCTAAGGGTTACCTTATAAAGGTAGAACTGACTTTTATGCAGTCCTATTTATGCAGTTAACCTGGCCAGTTAAGTGCTGAATATTGAACTTAACCAGCCAAATGCTGACTCCATCCCTGGAATGCCCTCCAAATAGCTGATTTTGAGTTCGGCACTGACCAGTTATTTTTGGCAGTGCTAATCTCTCCTGAGCTTGCCTTGCCAATCTCTGAGACTCTAAAAATCCTAGGAGTAATAGTAGATAGAAACTTAGCACTGGAGCAACAAACAAACTTTACCACCAAGAAAGCATTCTTCACTCTTTGGAAACTGAAACGTATAAAGCCTTATTTCCCTAGAGATGTATTTCGCAATCTAGTTCAAACACTAGTATTAAGCCAGCTTGATTTTTGCAATGGAATCTATGCAGGGTGCAAAGAAATGCTTCAAAGAAAATTACAAACTGCTCAGAATACTGCTGCATGGCTGATCTATGGAACATTGAGGTTCGAACATTTGAGGCCACTGCGTGAGAAACTACATTGGCTACCCATTAAAGACCGGATCACTTTTAAAGTTTACACCCTGGTGCATAAAATCCTCTACGGAGAAGCTCCAACTTATATGGATAACCTTATCAACTTACCACCTAGGAACTCTGACAGATCATCTCGTTTGCACTTAACTCTCCATTACCCTACATGTTCTGGCCTCAAGTATAAAGCCACTTACGCATCCACCTTCCCCTATGTTGGTGCTCATTTGTGGAATGGATTACCTAAATCTGTAAAAACTACTCCCGATTATCTGACCTTCAGAAAAGCACTCAAGACCACCTTATTTGGAATAGCTTACACTAAAGTCCCATCGTTGCATCCCTAACTGTTGAACTGTGCCTATCTTAATGACATCCTCCACTTTTTTACTCCTTCTCCTTCTCTGTAATTACTTACTGATCACTCCCACTTCCTTGTACTTGATTGTTTATGCCAAATTAATATATGCATTTTCAGCCCTTTACTGTTGTAAGCCACATTGGGCCTGCCCGCGGGTGGGAAAATGTGGGATATAAATGCTATAAATAAATAAATAAATTCAACAGTCAACGGCTTCATCATAAAGCATACAGGCACAGGCTTAAAGATCTCAAAACGTATCACTTGGAAAGCAAAGAAGGTGGTGCTATAAGAAATTTAGCTTATTAAAATATTTGCTTGACCACCTTTTCCAGTCAAGAGGGGTAGTTTATTAAGTTACAGTAAAAGTTGGGTTTTTACCATACCTTAATTTACTGTATGTAGGACTAATCTGCAGTATCTCAGTATCACAGGTAAGTCACTCTCGCAGTATGTAAACAACACTGCTTGTGATCAGTGTTGTTCATACTGCTCGGAAGTATCAGACCACTGAGCTGTCACCTGATGCTCTAGGGCCACATCTGATAGGGACCAGCCAATCTAATGTAAAGGTCCCCTTCCTCTCGATACCCCCCTCTAATCACAGCCATATCTCTTGATGCCTCCTTCATCATATGCACCCTTTCCTATGTGTTTTGCACCTGTAAGCCAACTTGTCTTGGTAGTAATACAGGATTACTGCTAGGGGTTGTCAACACCATTTTGAACCCAGCACCAGCAGGGACAGGAATGACTAGGGATCAATTCTGTTCCATGCCCCATAAAACTCATCTTTCTCAAGGTATGTCCAGGATGGCCAAAAGGAGGATAGGGGTTATTTTTCCAGGAATAATGCAGTTTGCAACACAAGCTGTATTATTCAATGTATATTGTAATGAGGCATGCCTTGTATCTCATTATTGTGTATTTTGTGGTAACTAATATTAATGTGTATTACAATGATATAATGCACTTTTTTTTTTTTGTTACATTTGTACCCCATGCTTTCCCACTCATGGCAGGCTCAATGCAGCTTACATGGGGTAATGGAAGGTTAAGTGACTTGCCCAGAGTCACAAGGAGCTGCCTGTGCCGGGAATCGAACTCAGTTCCTCAGCTCCCCAGGACCAACGTCCACCACCCTAACCACTAGGCCACTCCTCCACTCATTTAAAATGCGTTAATGAACAAATAACATGAATTATAGCTGGAATGTATCTTAATAACTATCCCCCTAAATAACAAGGTAGTAAACAGACTGCAATAATCAATACCAAGAATTTCAAACATTAACAATATTGGTTAAAATAAAAAAAACAAATATGTCCAAAAACTAACAATTAATAATAAAACAATGAATGTGAAAAAAGAGACAACCATAAAACAAGTACCAGATGACAGGAAGATAAATGAGACAAACATTAACAAGAGCATGATCACAGCCAGAAACGAATACAAGATGACCAAACATAACACCTGGACATCGTAATATAAGAATATGCAACAGAGAAGCTCTGGAACGAGGGGTCATAGGATAAGGGTAAAAAAGGTCAGACTCTCAAGTAATCTAAGGAAATATTTCTTTACAGAAAGGGTGGTGGTAGATATGTGAAACAGCCTCCCGAGGGAGACTATCTGAATTTGAGAATATGTAAAAACAAGCCCTGAGGATCTCTGAGGGAGAAAATGGACTGTAGAGAGTGGGCTGTTGGTTTGGATGAGCACACTGATAAGCTGTATGTTTTTTTTTTTTTCTGGTACCATTTTTAAAAACATTTCTATAACCCAGCAACAAGAATTTAAAAATGAAAAAAGTCAGTTCATTGAGTTTATTTATTTATTTATTGCATTTGTATCCCACATTTTCCCACCTATTTGCGGGCTCAGTGTGGCTTACAGTACATTGTAATGATGGAAATAAAATTTGTTACAACTCGATTATGAGTTACATTGTGAGGAGTTAAGTTAAGACAAAGTCAAAGTGTCATTAAGGGAATAGGACAGGAAAAAGAACGATGGAACAGTGGAACAACAACGGATGCTAATAGGATAACAGTACAATAGCAAGAGAACATTCGGGTTTAACATTTTTCTGTTAATTAGGTTTAAATGTGATAAAATTGCGGGGAATGAGAGTATAGAAGAGAATGTATTGATGCATTGCTAACAGTGTGTGTACTTCATGTGTTTTGATCCTTTCGATAGATTTTTTCAAAGAGATGAGTCTTTAATAGTTTGCGGGAGGGAGTCAGTTAGTTCGTAGATCGTTTTCAGGTTGCGTGGTAGTTTATTCCAGAATTGCGTGCTCATATAAGAAAAGGATGATGCGTGCAGCACTTTGTATTTTATGCCTTTGCAATTAGGGAAGTGAAGGTTGAGGAAAGTTCGGGATGATCTTTTAGCGTTTCTGGGTGGTAGGTCTATTAAGTCAGACATGTAGGCTGGGGCTTCACCATGGATGATTTTGTGGACTAGTGTGCATACTTTGAAAGTGATGCATTCCTTGAGTGGGAGCCAGTGTAGCTTCTCTCGTAATGGTTTCGCACTTTCGTATTTTGGTTTCCCGAAGATGAGTCTGGCTGCTGTGTTTTGGGCTGTTTGAAGTTTTCTCAGTATTTGCTCTTTACAACCTGCATATAGTGAGTTGCAGTAATCCAGATGGCTGAGTTCCACAATCTATTCAATATCAGTGTTAAAGAAAGCATGGTACGAGCACTGAGGACCTTTGAGCCCAGCCTTTATAAGCTGAGTTCTCCCTCAGAGGTGCTCTTTGCTTTACTGATACTTTCTTGAATTCTGATTCTGTGCTCATCTCACCACCTCCACCGGCAGTGCCCTCTTTGAAAATTCATATTTCTTTAGATTGTTCCTTAGTGTGCCTCCTTTCATCCTCATCCCATGGCCCCTTGTTCCAGAGCTTCCTTTCCATTGAAAAAGTCCAGACTCCCGTGTATTTATACATTGGAGGTATTACAATATCTCCATCATATCTCCCTTTACCTGCCTTTCCTCTTTCCTGGGTTGCTGTAGCTAAGTTTTACATTAATATTTTTATCATGTTCATTTGCATCTGAAGAAAAATTGGGTGCCAAGCAACCAACCTGTGAGAAATTTCATTGACTTTTAGGAGTCTCTATTCTCGTTTTTAGACCAATCCATTCTATGAACACTTGACAGGGTGCCAATAAACAGCCCTATACTAAAAGCATGAACCCCAGCAAGGAATTCAGGAGGTCCCTAAAATAAAAGCTCTCTACGGTTTTTCTCCCTGTATTCATCTGTTAGTGCATTCCTTTCAGCTTCTTGTCTTTCTGCTGTCCTCTTCTCCTCCTTCAACTACCATCTTCCTCTCTCTTTCATTTCCTCCCTCAACAAAGTCAATCTATGCACTTTCAATGCCAAGCATGCAGTTCCCAGGAGGAGCATCACTTTAAGATGATCTTCTCAAGACTTATCTTCATACAGTATAGGGAAGTTATACCTCAGTAGATAGTGGAGAGAAGAGTTCATTTAAAATCTCAAAATTACTTTGGCTCCCAGAATACTAATAGAAAAGCATCTGGCTGCTGGACTGTGCAGGATCTAATATTCCTCCTCGGGAGCAGCAGTGAAAGGATTAACTGTCTGAAGTGACTGCACCAGTTTGATCCGGATAAGGCACATTCATTTTACGTGCTATGGCTCCAGTGGAGAGAGATACATTTCTGATTCTGTTCAAATAGCAACCCAGGATTACTTCTTTAGAAATATCTATTTGGCCCTTTCTTAACTTTAGTCTTCACTACTTATGTGTTGTTTTTCAGCAAATCTTTTTATTTTTAATTTTCTTTCCTTGCTTTAAACATTTTGAATCAGAGATGTGTTGTGAATGTTCAAAGGTACCAGTCTCTGTACCCACTGACTGTTTAAAATAATACGAAGTTGCTATATTTTACTTTCCTTATTTTCTATAAATCATTTTGCCTACATGCAAGATGGTATAGAGGGGCATTTTCGATATGATGGCCACATCCAATTTTGGACATTTTGCAAAAAAAACATTCAAAAATCCAGTGCCAAACATGGTCATTTATTTTCGAACCAGAAAAACATCTATCTTTTTGGTTCAAAAATCACCCTCTTTTAGACATTTTTGTGCTCAGCGTGTCTTTCTTTAAGGGCCATTTTCAAACAAAAACGTCCAAGGGAAAAACACAAAAAAACAAGTCATTGGGATGTCTGGGGGCCAGCAGTCTTATTAGACTGACCACACAGATATCGCAGCAGAGTAGTGGAGCAGCCCAGGGGGCATTGCAGTGGACTTCACATAAAAGGTACCAGGTACTCATCTCACCATAACCCCCTTATAGTGTACGGTGAACCCTCCAGAAATAGCAAAAAATGTACTGTAACCAGCTGTGCACCACTACAATAGCCCTTATGCCCACAGGTGCCACCTATATGTGAGTTCAGTAGATATTTTGTGGGTGTAGGAGTGCCCACACTTTCCAGCACAAGTGTACCAATTAGAGTGGGATATGGGCTGGGTCCCCGTCTCTACAGTCCACTGCACCAACCACTAGGCTACTCTAGGGCAGGGGCGTATCTGAGGTTCAGCGGTAGGGGGGGCAGGGGCTAGAGTGAGGGGGCACATTATAGCCCTCCCCCTACCGCCGTCAACCCCTCCTACCGCCGTTAACACTCCCTCCCTCCCCCGCCTACCGCCGTCACCTACCCCGAGGTCCGCTTCCTCCGGCTTTTTAAAATATTGCTTCAGCTGGCGGGGGACCCCAACCCCCCGCCAGCCCAGCCGCGATCTTTAACTTTTTCATCCTCGTCGTGCAGCGCGCTGTGAAAGCTGCATGCATCTTTAGTTCCAGTTGGACGGAGTCTGATGTCGCAGCACGTTGTAACGTCAACGTGCTGCGACGTCAGACTCCGTCCAACTGGAACTAAAGATGCATGCAGCTTTCACAGCGCGCTGCACGACGAGGATGAAAAAGTTAAAGATCGCGGCTGGGCTGGCGGGGGGTTGGGGTCCCCCGCCAGCTGAAGCAATATTTAAAAAAGCCGGAGGAAGCGGACCTCGGGGTAGGTGACGGCGGTAGGCGAGGGAGGGAGGGTTAACGGCGGTAGGGGGGTCCGGGGCAAATTCTGCGGGGGCCCAGGCCCCTGTGGCCCCACGCAGATACGCCCCTGCTCTAGGGACCTGCTTGTTGCATTAAAAGAAATGGCCATTATATCTGCAGCTGTCAGACAGCCTGGTATGTACTGTCGCTTTCACCTCTTTGGGGGATGAGAGGGGGTTAGTGATCACTGGGGGATTAAAGGGTGATCGTGTCTTTATCCCTCCGGTGGTCATTTGGTCAGTTTGAGCACCATTTTGGCTCTTAGTTGTTATTGAAACAATGGGTTAAATAGAGCTTTACACATGAAAATGAGCTCTTTGAAAAGTACCCAGGCTACATGTGATGAAGTGCCTGTGTAATATTACCTACAGGAAGGGATTTGGAAATATGCACATTATTTTAATTGGAAAAGTATCTGCTAATGCAAGCATCTGCAGGTGCTTTTTTCTTAGGGGCCTGTCAAAGTGAAAGTAGGTATGTGCTTTCATTCTGAAAGATGGTGAAAAATCCATTACCTGGAGCCTTTGCAGATATGCAGGCAATTTGTAAACTGCTCTCTATCAGTCAGATGGAGAGAGCCAAATGCTCTAGGATAGGGATTCTTAAAATAAATCTTTGATGTCAGTTTTTTCTCCTAAAATATTTAACTTTAGCAAATGCCTTCATCCATGGTGGCCACAGTTGTGAAGAATTGCACTGGGAAACTGATACAATCTGCTGCTTCTGAACCCTTCCCTCACTACTGACTGAAGAATACCTTCGTGCAGTACCACTGTGGCAGTGACCATTTCTGACAAATGAAATGTTTTTCCCATGTGGTCCAAAATTAAAACTTCTACCACCCAATATTCAAAGCTATTTAACTGGCCAGAAATGGCTCCCAGCTGGTCAAATAGCACTTACCTGGCTTCACACTAATATTCAGCGCAAGTTAGCCGGTTATAGCGGCTAACCGGCTATATTGCGTGATATAACCGGCTAGCTGCAAATATTCAGCGCTTTGCCGGCTAAGTTTAGTAGCAAATCAGACTGCCTAAATAGCAGTCCTATCTTTGGCTGCTATAAACAACCAGCGCCGAGCTGAATATTATCTTGGTCTGCCAGCCAAAAAAAAAAAAAAAAAACAACCCTGGATATTCAAGGCTGGTCACCAGAAATGGCCCAACATTGAATATCTGGGCTCAGCACTGATCACAGGACTTAGCCAATCTGCCTTCTGTGGGCTGAATATCGGCCTCAGACTTCAAGGACTCTGATCAAGTATATCAATAAAGGATTAGCCAGGGTTATGCCATGTAGACTGTATGCTTGGAGGAAGAAACCCCATTAGTCTGACCAACATCTCAAACTACAGAGTAGCATCCAAACTTTGGATGCCTATGTATCTGTTATAACCAACACTGAAAGATTTTAAACAAGATCCCGCAGGAAACACTTGGCCAATAACCTGGAGATTTCTAGGATTAAATGAAAGGAGACTAGCAATTTACTTAAGGTCTTGTCTGCAAAAATCTGACCCACTGAAACTGAAATGCTATTAGCTAAGAAACAGGCCACAACCTGCATTAATTTGCCAAAATGTACCTCTTAGCATTCTGGAACGGTCCACAGTGGTGGAGGAACACTGCCATTGTTTTGGGGACTATGGGCTGTAATTCTTCCTGCTTACTAAGGACAAAGATAAAACACCTTCAGGCTCATTTTTGAAAATCAGCATTTAGACGTCCATCTCGCAAAAACATCCAAATCGGTATAATCAAAACTGCATTTTGGACGTCTTTCTCAGAAGTCTGTCAGAAGGACGTCCAAATCTCAAGGGGGCATATCAGAGGTGTGTTCAAGGTGTTCCTAAGACTTGGACGTCTTTGAGCCATAATGAAACAAAGCAAAAACGTACAGCACTAAAACTTGGACATTTTGAGCTAGACCTGTTTTTCTTACGAATAAGGCACAAAAAGGTGCCGCAAATGACCAGATGACCACTGGAGGGAATCAGGGATTACCTCTCCTTACTCCCCCAGTGGTCACTAACCCCCTTCCACCCCCAAAAAGTGTGTTCAAGAACATTACTTGGCAGCCTCTATGCCAGCTTCAGTTGTCATACTCAAGTCCATGATAGCAGCATGCTGGTCCCTGGATAGATGCAGTACACTTCAGACAGGTGGACCCAGGCCCATACACTCACTACCTGCTACTCTTGTGCAGGAAACTGTGAGCCCTCCAAAACCCACCAGAAACACACTGTACCCACACATAGGTGCCCCCTTCACCTGTAAGGGCTATGGTAGTGGTGTACAGTTGGGGGTAGTGGGTTTCGGGGGGGGGGGGGGGGTTGGGGGGCTCAACACACAAGGTAAGGGAGCTGTGTACCTGGGAGCATTTTATGAAGTCCACTGCAGTGCCCCCTAGGGTGCCTGACTGCTGTCCTGGCATGTCAGGGGGACCAGTCTACTAAAAATGCTGGCTCCTCTCACATCCAAATGGCTTGACTTTGGACGTTTTAGACTTGGACGTCTTTGTTTCGAAAATGGCCAAAAATCAAAGACGTCCAAATCGCAAAACATCCAAATCCAAGGACGTCCATGGTTGACCTGTCAGAGGACTTTCATACTGACTAAGACTGAAAGCAGCAGGATGCTTGAAAGCAGCCATTATAAACAGGACAGAATCAGCTCGAAACTGATCTAAAGTCGCATGCATGGTTTATTGTGGCTTTTATGGCCCAAATAAAGCTCAACATATTGCGAGCAATAACAATAATCAGACTTCTTTACTTAATACAAAGTGGTAGTTTACAGCCTCTCAGGCCCAAAATGGACATTGCCACATGTCCATTTTTGGCCAAAAAAGGCCTTTTTTGCAGGCACGCTGAAAAATGGACCTGCGCATGTCCAATACACGTGCCTACAACAGCGCAGGCCATTTTTCGGCACACCTTAGTTCAAGGACCCCTATATTAACCATTTTTCTTCTACAGACAGCACATAGAACACATTTTATTTTTGAGCTTGTTTCTTCATCACTATGAACAAAGCTCATCTTTACACTATCCCGAGTCCTGAATTGCCCCAGTTATGTCCAACAGGGATACAGAGAAGCTCCTGGTACTATGAACGTTTTCCGATATCCTATCAAGGTTTTTCAATAAATGAATGCTCACTGCGGTAAAAACAAGAATCCTTTTACTGGTCCTGGATGATGCATGGGAATTGATGTTAAGAAAATATGCATTACTCCTCAGTCGGTCAAATCTAAGATCGGTAGTAACTGAGCGGCATTACCACCTGAAAACTGCTGGGTCACTAAAAATACTATCACTATTTGATATTACCTGCAGCCTTGTACCCCCCCTCAATTAACCTTCTTGCCCTAGCATACCCCCTAAGATTCTGTTAATTACATTCAACAACTTTGGTCATCTTATCATCTTTTCTTGAATGCTTCTGTAAAAATGCATAATTATGTACCATAATTTTAAAAATTTAATTTTATATATCCATCTATATAAGTTCAAGTTACATTTATTATTTGATATACTGCTAATCAAAACAGAGAATGACCATTTTATGCAGTTTAGAAAAATTAGAGAGGGTAGGGAGGACAGAAAGTGACCCTAAGACAAGGTCACAAACAGTAGGAAAACACGAAAATGCCAAATTACAATAACAAATAAAAGATATTTTTCTATAGATAAGGGCAATTTTCAAAAGTTATTTACCCAAGTAAATGGGTTTGACAGCTAAAAGTACACATTAATAGTTCATTGAGTTTCTGTGGCTTTCAGGATCTTCTGTTTTGCTTTCACTGCAGCTTTTCTTTGTTGTCACCCTGAGATTTGTCTAATCTGCCTAACTGGCCCTAACTACTTGGCAACTTTCTTGGCAGTTTTAATGTCATTCCCTCTGAGCAGCACAGGAGTCCCCCACCTGTGTTCTTGCTGATGTGGGTAGTGCATCAATATCATGTTTTCAATTGTGGGGAATGCCTCAAGGAGTTGTTAGCTGGATGCGAACATGTAGTAGAAAAGCAGTGGGCAAAACTGAAAGGAGATATTTTTAGGGCAACAGATAAAAGCAAGAGGAAAAGAAGACTGCTTTGGTTCTCAAAGCTGTTACTCTTCATAAATTGGAAGAGAGACACCAAAACCTGAAAAAGCTTAAAATAGTCAGGAAAGCAAAAATGCACATGTAAGAAAAAAAATATTCAATATTAAATAGCAACAAGACATTTCTTAGATAAGTTAGTGACAGGAAGAAGTGTAAAGGTGGAATTGTGAGTCTCAAGAGTGAATGGGAGCAATGTGTTGAAGATGATAAAGATAAAGTGCAATTGCTTAATAAATATTTCTGTTCTATGTTCACAGATGAAGGGCTGAGAGTAGGACTGCAGAAGACAACACTAATAGGAATGAAAGTGTGGTAGACCTTGAATAATTTTCAGAAGACTGTTCATGAAAAGCTAACTAAACTAAGAAGGAGACAAAGTGATGGAGCCAGATGGTTTACATCCGAGGGTACTAAAGGAACTCAGGGAAGATCTAATTGCTCCTCTGTCTGACTTTCAATGCTTCCTTAGAGTCTGAAGTAGTCCTGAAGGACTGAAGGGCAGATGTTCCTCTCCATAAAAGCAGAATAAGGAGGAACTATAGACTGGTTAATCTGACTTCTATGGATTGATGGAAATGCTTCTAAGAGGATAGTGCAGTTTCTGGAATCTCATGGATTTCAGAACCTGAGGCAGCATGGTTTCACTAGAGGCAGGTCTTGTCTGATGAATCGGATTAATTTATTTGACTGGGTGGCGAAACAGTTGGATTGAGGTGGAGTGCTAGATGTAGTGTAGAGAATGACATGGGGACGTGGAACTGCAGTAACAGCAGGAATGGGGACGGGGACAGATCCCATGGGGATGGGGTCAGACTTTGTCCCCGTGTCATTTTATACTTTGAAGCATGTTAATGAACTGGACTGTTATTTATGTTTAAGTGATGACTACAAAAATATTTTGATTTTTTGGAAAAACAAGCAAACATACTGGCCACAACTACCAAACTTGCATGGGGGATCCTGTACATCCTGCTACCAGCACGTCTTCTAAGAAGACAACTTCTATTCCAGGAAGGACTGTGGAAGACAGGAGAGCTAGACTGAACCCTGAGATTGCTGATAACTTCTTATTTATCCACAGATTTAAAAAAACATAACAGTGCTTCATAGGGCATATTTTTTCCCCTCTAGGGCATATAGAATGGGTTGTATTTTATACCCCTGGACATTTTAACAGTGTGAATTAGGATTCCTTGGTGTAGTAGAAATCACCTATTGTTGGGGTTGGAAGGGTAGAGGGTGGTGGTGGGAAGGAGGCTTATTATAGCTGCTCATTGTTATTATTGTTCTCTTTGTAATTTATACACAACAGTTGCACAGCATATTGTTCCTTTTTATACTTTAATAAAAATATTTAAATATAAAATCATAAGTGTTCAAGGCTTCTGCAGATGAGGATAGAGCCCATGGGGACGGGGCAGGGACAGAACCTGCAGGGACGGGGTGGGGACGGAGACAGAACCCATGGGGATGGGGCGGGGAAAGGGGAAAACTTTGTCGTGTCATTTTCTAATGTGGTGTACTTGGATTTTAGCAAAGCCTTTGACACAGTTCCACAATAGTAACTGATGAATATAATGAGGGTCCTTGGTATGAGCCCTAAAGTAACTGACTGGGTTAGAGACTGCTTAAGTGGAAGGCAACAGAGAGTAATGGTAAACAAAGTTCACTACCAGGAAAAGGATTTTACCAATGCTGTGCTTCTGGAATCAATCCTTAGGCTGATACAGACGTTCAAATATTTGAAAGGTATTAATACGCAAACGAACTTTTTCCGGAGATGGGAAGATGGTAGAACGAGAGGACATGAAATGAGATTGAAGGGGGGCAGACTCAAGAAAAATGTCAGGAAGTATTTTTTCACGGAGAGAGTAGTGGATGCTTGGAATGCCCTCCCGCGGGAGGTGGTGGAAATGAAAACGGTAACGGAATTCAAACATGCGTAGGATAAGCATAAAGGAATCCTGTGCCGAAGGAATGGATCCTCAGGAGCTTAGTCAAGATCGGGAGGCGGGGCTGGTGGTTGGGAGGCGGGGATAGTGCTGGGCAGACTTATACGGTCTGTGCCAGAGCCGGTGGTTGGGAGGCAGGGCTGGTGGTTGGGAGGTGAGGATAGTGCTGGGCAGACTTATACGGTCTGTGCCCTGAAGAACACAGGTACAAATCAAAGTAGGGTATACACAAAAAGCAGCAAATATGAGTTATCTTGTTGGGCAGACTGGATGGACCGTGCAGGTCTTTTTCTGCTGTCATCTACTATGTTACTATGTTACTATGGCTATTTCTATCATTTTTGTAAATGTCAAAATAACACACAAAGAGGGGCATAATCGAAAGGGGCGCCCAAGTTTTACTGAGGACGTCCTCGCAGGACGTCCCGGTGAAGGGGCGGGGAAACCCGTATTATAGAAACAAGATGGACATCCATCTTTCTTTTCGATAATACGGTCGGGGACGCCCAAATCTGGAAATTTAGGTCATCCTTAGAGATGGTTGTCCTTAGACTTGGTCGTTTCTGATTTTTGGCGATAATGGAAACTGAGGACGCCCATCTCAGAAACGACCAAATCAAAGCCCTTTGGTCGTGGGAGGGGCCAGCATTCGTAGTGCACTGGTCCCCCTCATATGCCAGGACACCAACCAGGCACCCTAGGGGGCACTGTAGTGGACTTCAGAAATTGCTCCCAGGTGCATAGCTCCCTTACCCTGTGTGCTGAGCCCCCCCAAAACCCACTACCCACAACTGTACACCACTACCATAGCCCTTTTGGGAAGGGGGGGACACCTAGATGTGGATACAGTGGGTTTCTGGTGGGTTTTAGAGGGTTCACATTTACAACCACAAGTGTAACAGGTAGGGGGGGATGGGCCTGGGTCCGCCTGTCTGAAGTGCACTGCACCCACTAAAACTGCTGTAATGAACCTGAGTATGACATTTGAAGCTGGCAAAAAATATTAAAAAAAAATTTTTTTGAGGGTGGGAGGGGGTTAGTAACCACTGGGAGAGTCAGGGGAGGTCATTCCCGATTCCCTCCAGTGGTCATCTGGTCAGTACGGGCACCTTTTCGTGACTTGGTCATAAAGAAAAAAAGGACCTAGTAAAATCGTCCAACTGCTCGTCAGAGATGCCCTTTTTTCGATTATGGGTCGAGGACGCCCATGTGTTAGGCACGCTCAAGACCCGCCTTCGCTACGCCTCCGATATGCCCCTGGGAACTTTGGTCATTCCCATGACGGAAAGCAGTTGGAGACGCCCAAAATCGGCTTTCGATTATGCCGATTTTGGCAATCCTGGGAGAAGAACGCCCATCTCCCGATTTGTGTCGAAAGATGAGCGTCCTTCTCTTTCGAAAATAAGCCTGATAGTGAGCCTTTAGTCGGTATAAGTTGAACACCTAAAAAATGGAAAAAATGGGGGAAAAGACCTCAGAAAGCTGTGGACTCCAGCTGGAAGGCTGGAACAAAGTCTGAATCTTACTAATCACAGTTCTTCTCTTTAATCATTGGTCATAAAAAAAACCCAATCCAACCTTGGTGTGTATTTGTGATTTTTTAATTTTTCTTATTACATTTGTGCAAAAACCTTTTGTAAAACAAACGCTCTCCACCACAGTGCTGCAATAGTTACTCATAAATTGAACTTAGCTTGACTTGGTTGTATTCGACTATCCCAAGCAGGCATCCAGACCCGACGGACCCATTTCACCATAAGGCTTCTTCAGGGGATAACGGGTTGTGGGTTATGGTCGGTCAAGACTTAGCAGTTCAGCTGAAGTAGTACTATGGACCTTGTATATTGCGCCATTTTTGTAAGCAATATTATGGAACAGCTGTCTGGTAAGGCTTGTCTCTTTGTGGATGATACCAAACTCTATAAGAGCATAGACACTCCAATGATATTGGCTGAATGAGGAGGATTCAAGCAAAGCTTAAAGAATGGTCTGGAATTTGGCAAATATGATATAATGCTAAAAAATGCAGGGTCATGCATCTGACCTGCAAAAGCACGAGGGAGCAGTAGAGTATAGGGGGTGAAGAACCTCTGTGCACAAATGTACAACAGAATCTGGGGGTGATCTAATCTGATGATCTGAAGGTGGCCAAAAAGTTAGAAAAGGTGAAGGAGAAAGCTAGAAGGATGTTTAGGTGCATAACGAGAGGACTGGCCAGCAGGAAAAAAAGAGCTGACAGTGACTCTGTATAAAGGATTATAAATTTGATATACTGCCTTTCTGTGATGCAAAGTGGTTTACTTACATTATGCAGGTACTTTCTCTGTCCCTAGTGAGCTTACAATATAAGGGCCTGTTTTACCAAAACACGCTAGTGATTCCCAGCATGGCAATGCCGACTAAGCTCATTCACTTTGAATGGGCTTCACTGGCATTGCCACGTGGGAATCACTAGCGTGGTTTTGTAAAAGAGGCAGTAAGTTTTGTACCTGAGGCAATGGAGAGTTAAGTGACTCTCCCAGGGTCACAAGGAACTACAGTGAGAATCAAGACCAGTTCCCCAGGTTCTCAGCCTACTGTATTAACTATTAAGCTACTCTGAAGAAGCCCAATTTAGAGTACTGTGCACAGTTCTGGAGACCACACTTAAGATATAAACAGGATGAAGTCAGTCAAGAGGACAGCTACTAAAATGGTCAATGATCATCATAAAGCACATAGGGACAAACTTAAAGACTTCAATATATATACTTTGGAAGAAAGGCAGGAGAGAGGAACTAAAAGCAAACTATGGAAGAAGGGGGCATAAGATGAAGATGAAAAGGGGTAGACAGGAGTAATCTCAGGAAATACTTTACGGAAAGTGTGATGGATGAGTGGAATGGCCTCCTGTTGATGGCAGTAGAGGTGAATTCTGGAAAGCATGGGACAAACACATAGGATATTTTAGGGTGAGGAAGAAATAGTAGATAGATGAATGGGCCATATGGCCTTTAATTGATGTCATATTGTATGTTTCTGTGTTAGGGCAGGTGGGTTCTGGAGAACTCCCTGGGGACCAGCTTGCCTTTCACAACTGAAAACATGATATAGATACACCACTCCCTCTAGCATCAATAGAAGTGGAGGGCTCCCATGCAGCTTAGATGCATGGAGACTGAATTCTCCTTCCATGCTGAATGATGGTTTCTCCAGTGCAGGGCTAAGAAACGCTAAGAGGATAACACAAGCAGGCTGTACTGCCACTACTCCTTCTGCAAATGAATAGTTTCAATGTTCTGTGCTGTAACTGTGCCGCACCATTAATGGCCTTTTGCCCTTCAGAAAAGCACTGAAGACCCATCTCTTCAAGATAGCCTACCCGAACGATTCAACCTAACCAAAACTGGCCCTCATGATTCATATTGACAATAGTTACATTGACCTTGTTTCCCATTATCCTTTTGCTACCCCTTATCCGCTCCTTTCCACCTTTCCACGCCTACCTCCCAACGCTCTTTTCCTTCTACTCCCAATTCCTCCTATGTTTAACTTACTTATCCGTTAACCCCATTAATTTTTCACTACAAACTGTATATTTTTCTCACAACTTTGTAATTCTTTATATTGTTACTATGTAAGCCGCATTGAGCCTGCCATGTGTGGGAAAGCACAGGGTACAAATGTAATAAATAAATAAATACATAACTCCAACATACTTTAAAAGCTTTATAGTCTCTTTAAAAAAAATCATCAATAGGGAGGCTTATATTGTTGCAGCAATTCATATGTGCATCTTTGTATGATTTTTCTGTGACTTTGACAAGTGGCTTCACATCTTATAAAGAATCCATTTTTGCACAGAGTTCTGGCTACAAGACCTTGCACTGGGGAGATCAGGTTAACAGAATGAGTGCGTACTTTGACTGCCTTTTATCTGTTAAGCTATCCACTTACACATGCAGGGGAACTTGAATTCCTAATTACAACATAACCAATGTGAGACTGGAATAGACCAAGTGCACAATAATAATTCCAAGCAAACTATCTCTTAGGTTATTCTTATGTTTCAACGCAGCTTAATGTGTCAGTGTAGAAAGCCAGCTTCCTAATAGTGGCACTGTTCATAAAAGACAATAGCAGATTATGAGGGTTCAAATGTACTGCCATCAATAGCCAGATGTTCACTTGGCTGCATTTTCCATAATATCCTTAACACAGAAGCAGCACTGCAATATCTGCAAATTGAGGTCAGATTACTAGTATCAGCACCTGGGTCCTTAAGAAGGTGACATCTTTAGTAGATTCTGTTGCCTTAAAAATACAAACAGAGCTGGTTAACTGTCTGGTTCCTGATAGTAGATTAATCTATCGAGGGCATCTTGAGATGATGGATTAATTCACTAACTTGAACTTGAGTTGCTGCATTTGGAACATTAGTTCACTCAGCCTGGAGCTGCCTCTTTCTTTACTTCATTTACTTTAGCTCTTGGAACCACTAACCAAAAAGTAACTTGAGTTCTCAGCTTTGAAAACCTACTTTTCTTAGAAATATGTATAAAACTTTATAAACGTCCAGTTTATATGTTTATGGATATATGGCACCCACACCAATGAATATGGACCTGTGGATGATTTAAAGCTTTGTCAATACTCGATACTCAAAATTTAAATCGATTGTTCGAGGCTATTCACTGATATTACTTAACTGGATAATGCCACACAATATCAGCACTAACCATCATAGCCGGTGATTTTGTGGGTGGTCCGGGAGCAGATATTCAGCACTTAACTGCATAAGTTAACCAGACAAATAGGACCCCATAAAACATAGACCTAGCTTTGCCTGATTTAATATGCAGCTAAGTGCTGAATATTGCACTTAACCGCATAAGTGATAGCCTGCATAAGTGATAGCCGGTCTTAACTGCATAAGTGATAGCCAGACTTGCAACGCTGGTGCCTGCACATGGTTCAGCAATTCAGTATCTGTTCACAACGCTGGCAGTATTTAGTCCTCAAGGACTGGGAGCTGAAAACCCCAAACTAAAGCATTCTGGGGCCCTTTTTTTCTAAGCCGCGTAAGCACCTACGCACACCCAACGCACGTCAATTTTGAATTACCACCCAGCTACCATGTGACCCTTGTGGTAATTTCATTTTTGACACGCATCCGCTACGCATACCAGAAAATATTTTATTTTCTGGCGCACGGGCGGTAATCGGGCAGTAATTTGCATTTTACGCATGTAGACCATTACCGCCCAGTTACCGCATGAGCCTAGGTCAATGGCTGGCAGTACGGTCTCAGACCCAAAATGGACATGCAGCAATTTTCATTTTGCTGCACGTCCATTTTCGGCAAAAATATAAAAAAGGCATTGTTTCACGTGCACTGAAAAATGATTCTGTGCGCACCCAAAACATGAGTTTACACTACCACAGGCCATTTTTAAGCACGCCTTAGTAAAAAGGCCCCTCTGTCCCTTGCACCTACATCATTTTGGACTTAGTGAAGACAACCTTAGCTTTATTCCCACTCACATACAGTAACATTCTGAAAGTTGCAGTCCAACCTTTTCTATTAAAAGTACAAGACAGGAAATCTTAACTTATGGAAAGAATAAGAAGGAAAGCCACAGGGCTGGTGTTAGATATCTCAGAGTTGAGGGTAGAAATTTGGGATGGGGCCCAAATGCTATCTGGCAGGATGCACTTTCTTCAAATACTGGCAGTTTTGGCACCCCTTGTGGCAGGGGGACCCAGGGTTATTGTCCAGCTTCACTCCCAATAATACTGGCTCTAAGAAGAAGACTTGGTTTCAATGAATCTAGACTAGTATAACCATCCCAAATGATCTGTAGGTCAGATTATTATATACTGCATATCAGGTGTATGGAGACACAGCAAAAGCAATATCCTAGCCCCTTTTCATGAGTAAGACACATTTCACCAATGGAAATATGAGTGGCAGGGGGAGGAGGGCTTGAATTTCACCCAACCTGCATATAGGCGATTGCACATTGTTCAAAAATGAGCATAGCTTTATCTGCAGACTGTGAAGGCGTTCCTGAGGGTGGAGAGAAGAGCAACACGCATAGATTGGATTATTCTTATGGATAAACTACCCACAAAGAAAGCAGGTATAAATCTGAAGGTAATTTTTCATTAACCCATTAGTGCCCAATGTTCCCATATTTGTTCCCACATATGGGAACATTGGGCACTAATGGGTTAAACAGTAATCATAGTGCCTTGATTATTGATGCAAAAGCTCTAAGGGGTAAAGCACTTTTGATTACTGTCCCATCTTTGGGCAGTCTCTACTTTTTGGAGTTCATAGTCTGGTCAGATGTCAGTATAATATTCACCCAAGCTGTGCATATAACCCAAATAACATCTATATAGCAGTTTCTAGGCATCAACAGTCCATTACCTACAGTTAGCGCAAATAAACAGATAGACTGAACCAGTAAATAAGACACGTTAATGACTCGCAGACTAAGACATGCATAGTTGCATCACAACGGCACAGGACAAGGGGAACAAATAACTAAGACTGCATCTGCATCTATATTTCTTTGTCTGGGGTAACAGACACCATTTGCAGCTTCTTTCAAATGTCAAATGTGACCCTTGCCTTCCTTCACAGCAATCAACCTCCAATTGTTTCAGTTCTGTAGTTCTGTGCTCTGAGCTATCGGTGACTTCACAATACGTCCTAAAAAACAACTGCCAGGGAGCATCTGTAATAGGCTAAAATCTCTGGGCTTTTGACGAGGTTGCCAGCAAGAGAGAATTTATCTTAGTGAGTACAAGAGACAGCATGGTATTGATGGGAGTGTTAAAAAGGTACTATGTGGAGGGGCATAATCGAAAGGGGCGCCCAAGTTTTCCTGAGGACGTCCTCGCAGGACGTCCTGGCGAAAAGGTGGGGAAACCTGTATTATCGAAACAAGATGGGCGTCCATCTTTCATTTCAATAATACGGTCGGGGACGCCCAAATCACAAAATTTAGGTCGACCTTAGAGATAGTCGTCCTTAGAGATGGTCGTCCCTGATTTTCTGCCATAATGCAAACCGAGGATGCCCATCTCAGAAACGACCGAATCCAAGCCATTTGGTCGTGGGAGGAGCAGCATTCATAGTGCACTAGTCCCCCTCTAATGCCAGGACACCAACCAGGCACCCTAGGGGGCACTGCAATGGACTTCACAAATTGATCACAGGTGCATAGCTCCCTTACCTTGTGTGCTGAGCCCCCCCCCAAACCCACTCCCCACAATTGTACACCACTACCATAGCCCTAAGGGGTGAAGGGGGGCACCTACATATGGGTACAGTGGGTTTCGAGTGGGTTTTGAAAGGCTCACATTTACCACCACAAGTGTAACAAGTAGGGGGGATGGGCCTGGGTCCACCTGCCTAAAGTGCACTGCACCCACCAAAACTGCTCCAGGGACCTGCATTCTGCTGTCATGGAGCTGGGTATGTCAATTCAGGCAGGCACAGAGGCTGTCAAAAAATAAAAAGTTTTTTTTAGGGTGGGAGGGGGTTGGTGACCACTGTTGGAGTAAGGGGAGGTCATCCCCGATTCCCTCCGGTGGTCATCTGGTCAATTCGGGCACATTTTTGAGGCTTGGTCGTAACAAAAAATGGACCAAGTAAAGTCGCCCAAGTGCTCGTCAGGGCTGTACTTCTTTTTTCCATTATCGGTTGAGGACGCCCATGTGTTAGGAATGTCCCAGTCCCGCCTTCGCTATGCTTCCAACATGCCCACGTGAACTTTGGTTGTCCCCGCGACGGAAAGCAGTTGAGGACGCCCAAAATCGGCTTTCGATTATGCCAATTTGAGCGACCCTGGGAGAAGGACGCCCATCTCCCAATTTGTGTCGAAAGATGGGCGCCCTTCTCTTTCGAAAATAAGCTTTCTAGAAAACCGCCAAGATAAGTATGTTTTTTGTTGTTTTGTTTTTTTGCATAAAACTGATATGGCTGCCTTTATGAAGTGGACAATTTTTCTTTCACATTATATTCTGTATCAATGGTCGAATTACTTAAGAGATTTCTATTATGTAAAGTGAATGTGGAGTTTTTTTTATGACCGATGATTATTGTCAGCCACCTATATATTGAAGGTTTTTGCCTTACGAAGTAGGTGTGACTCCTGTAGTCTACTGAGGTCTTTTTTCTCCACTATATTATATATAAGCAATTCCTCTGATATAAATGGATAATAGAATATTTTTGAAGTTGTTGATTAAATTCTACTGACTCAATGCGTGTGTAGTTTTAGGAAAGGCCCATGGCCCTCTGGGTGCAAGCTTGAGGAGCTAAAAGGCCAAAAAACAAAACACAGAGCCACTGATATAGCATGGGAGGGTTTTTTTTTTTTTAGAAAGGAGGAGCACAAGTAAATCTACATGTCGGGATTCTCTTACCTCTGTACCAAATGGTGGAATTCCCTCCCGAAATTCATCAGCACACAACTAATTTAGGCACATATCAGGCATATTCTATAAAAATGCATGTACATTTTAGGAACACCCACAACACACCCATGCCCCTGCCGTGGCCACACCCCCTTTTGAGATCCGTGCAGCCTGATTTATGTGCATCAGTTTATAGAATACGCTTAGCAAGTTATGCACGTAAATCCTAATTAGTTCCAATTAGTGCCAATAATTGCTTGTTAACATCCAATTATCGACACTGATTGGCTTGTTAACTAATTAAGTTCTGCACACAATTTGGCTACATGTGCCGATTTGCGTGCAGAAATTTAGTCGCCATTTATAGAATCCAGGGGTAAGTGCTCAACACCTCTTAGTAGAATGGCCTCACAATTAGTCTGAATGGGCCTTGCTCTATTCTAGATATTGTTGGGACAGTTAGAAGAATTTTCATCAGCACAGATAGGGCACTTAGCCACTAAACATATGAGTCACTTTGAAAATTAATCCATTACAATTTTTGTCAAAAAAACAAAAGCAACAAATTAATCTCACATAATGCATTTCAGTAAGAAATACTGGCCTGTTTCAAGTCTGCCCCTCTTCAAAAAACTTTCAAAACTTTGAGTTTTAAAAAATGCTTTAAAAAAAAAAAAGACAAAAATATCAAAATTTAATTTTCCAAGATGTCTTATAATTGTTGTAGGAGACAAATGTATGTGACCTCAGAAGCTTCACTTTTTAATTCCTTTGAGTCCACTTTTGTCCACCATAGAGGGTTATTTAAAACTGCAAATACCATATCACCTCACATCCTGACATGACTGCCTTCCTTATCCGTGAGTGATCTGGATTCCTACTCACAATACTTCTGTGCCCTCCCCATATAGCAAGAAAGCAATGAGTTAATAAACTTCGCTCCTACCCGCTCCCATTTCCGCGTCCTGGTAAGGAGGATGACCACCAGCTTTGGATGCATTTGGTACCCATCCTGGCTAAACGACAGGTTCCTGCCTTCATACGTCACATTGATCAGGTATCTGAAACAGAAGAAAGAGGAAAGAAATAAATGCATGTTAGTGAATGTATTGAGCCTTTCCGCCAAGATATTTAGAGAGTTCCATGATTTTGAAAGTGGCCAAATATTTTTAGAAAGCTTAATAGTTTGGCTGTGAGTTTGTCGACAAGGTTATGAAGATAAAGAAATATGACTTAAAACAAACACTTGCAGACCTTGCTTTACTCCCCCACCTCCAAGCTATTCTAGGATGGGAGACTTTGGAGGAGGGGGATTATTTCCTATCAGAAGGAAGTCAAACATCAAAGCCCTACTGGTAATTCCATTGGACCGAATTATTACTGCACTCAGTATAGTTGTTCCAAAAATAACATCTTTAGTGAAAATCAGCTTGCTTAGTGGTAATAATCCTGCTTATTTTCAAAGGAGAAGGGCGGCCATCTTCCGGCACAAATCGGGAGATAGCCACCCTTCTTCTAATAGCGGCCAAGCTGGTATAATTGAAAGTCAATTTTGGCCGCCCTCAACTGCTTTCCGTCGCAGTGCTGACCAAAGTTCAAGGGGGCATGTTGGCAGTGTACTGAAGGCGGGACGGGAGCTTGGTTAACAGATGGCTGGCCTCGGCCGATAATGGAAAAAAGAAGGCCGGCCCTGACGAGCATTTGGCCAACTTTACTTGGTCCATTTATTTTCAGGATCAAGCCTCAAAAAGGTGCCCAAACTGACCAGATAACCACCGGATGGAATCGGGGATCACCTCCCCGTACTCCCCCAGTGGTCACCAACCCCCTCCCACCCTAAAAAAAAATTTTAAAACATTTTTTTACCAGCCTCTAAGCCAGCCTGAAATGTCATACCCAGCTCCATGACAGCAGTATGCAGGTCCCTGGAGCAGTTTTATTGGGTGCAGTGCACTTCAGGTAGGCGGACCCAGGCCCATCCCCCCTACCTGTTACACTTGTGGTGGTAAATGGGATCCCTCCAAGACCCACCCAAAACCCACTGTACCCACATGTAGGTGCCCCCCTTCACCCATAAGGGCTATGGTAGTGGCATACAGTTGTGGGGAGTGGGTTTTGGGGGGATTTGGGGGGCTCAGCAACCAAGGGAAGGGAGCTATGTACCTGGGAGCAATTAATGAAGTCCACTGCAGTGCCCCCTAGGATGCCCGGTTGGTGTCCTGGCATGTGAGGGGGACTAGTACACTACAAATGCTGGCTCCTCCCATGACCAAATGGCTTGGATTTGCCGGGTTTGAGATGGCCGGCCTCGGTTTCCATTATCGGCGAAAACCAATGCTGGCCATCTCTAAGGGCTGGCCATCTCTGGGGTCGACCCAAATGTTGAGATTTGGCCGGCCCCGACCGTATTATCGAAACGAAAGATGGCCGCCCATCTTGTTTCGATAATACGGTCGGGACACCTCTTTACGGCGCCGGCCTTAGAGATGGCCGCCCATAGAGATGGCCACCCCCGTTCGATTATGGCCCTCAATGTCACCTAAACTACTACTGTTGGGAGAAGACTCCACTGAGGCCATTATTCAAAGGATTCCTTCAGGTAACTATAGGAATTACCCTGGCAAATTGTTCACTTGAAAATAGCATCCAGCTGACTGGTTAAATTTTGTCTGGCCAGCACATTGGTCAGACAAATTTAGCCACTGTCAAAAGAAGCAGAAGTCAAGGCGTTCTGGAGGTACCACCCAAGTAAACATAATCAGCCAATTCTGGATGTAGGCAATGCATTCCTAAAATTAACCGAATATCTTCAACTGGTTAACTCTCTCTGGCTATATTCAGCGGTGCTGGAACACTGCTGAATATCTGACAAAGAAAAGCAAAAGATTTTTATCCAGTTAAATTTGGTGTTCACCTGGTCCTAAATATCAATTTTGATTTCTCATCTACTGCTCTTCCCTGGGGGATTTTCAGTTTTCAACTCTTTCATGGAGAAATCCATAATGGAGACACATCTGTCAGGATTTCTTAAATCACTGAATGTAATTTTTCAAGATCTTAGGGATAGCTGATGGGAACCTCCTGTGTGTCTGTATGGACAGTTCCCTTCTTTCATCTTTTCATCACTCCTTCCACAAGACCCAGTGGTGTGCTAGAGCAGGCTCTCACAGGCTCGCAAGAGCCGGTTGTTAAATTTTTAAGAATTTTGGGAGCCGGTTGTTAAAGTAGGGCCCTCCATGGCTACTTTAACAACTGGCTCCCAAAATGTGGGCTTGGGCCCCCTGCTGAGTTATCTTTTACTTTGCTGGTGGGGGTGCTGAGCCCTGCCAGCCAAGTAAATAGACTACTGCTGCTCCCCGCTCCTTGTTTCCAGCTCTGGGCAGCAGGCTGGGACTTCTCGAGCATGTGAGAGAAGTTCCAGCATGCTGCTCAGAGCAAGACGTTGGGAGTGGTGGCAGTCCATTTATTGGCTGCCAGCAAAGGTATGCCTAGCGTGCCCGAATGAAGGGAGGGAGGAGAGAGAGGCAAGTGTTGCCTCCCCCACTCCCCAGCCACCCCTGGCCCTTCCAACTGCAGAGCTGGCTACATCCGGAGAAAGAGCCTGTTGTTAAAAATTTACCAGCACACCCCTGACAAGACCCCAATACCAGAAGATTCTCGCTCATGTGATGTTTCCTTGGCACAGTCCTACAGGCAAGAATCTGCTCCTTCCAACTGCACTAGGTGGCCACAATGAACTTATGACACAGGTTAGTCAGTCTCTCTTCCCCCATCACCACTTGCTATGAAGCTGGCCTGGTTGCTGCTATAGATTCTAGAAAAACCTGTAGGAAACTTGTAGTGAACCTTTCTGTTAACGATAAGGAAAGGGGGATCTCTCCTTGCTACTTTTCTGGAGCTAAAAATTTCTGTCCCCTATTTACTAAACTGCATTAGGTGTTCACTGTAGCTTTTAACTTGGACAGTTAACATAGAGCTTAAAATACAGCACACTGCATTGGCTGTTTAACATGCTATTAGGTTAACATGGCATTAATTGCCATGTTAAACACCCAAGGTGGTATTTCATTTTAGGGTACGCCTGGCAGTTATGTGGGTGTTGTTAACATGTGTTAACTAATAATGGGACAGAACATAGTAACATAGTAGATGACGGCAGAAAAAGACCTGCACGGTCCATCCAGTCTGCCCAACAAGATAAACTCATATGTGCTACTTTTTGTGTATATCTTACCTTGATTTGTACCTGTCCTTTTCAGGGCAAAGACCGTATAAGTCTGCCCAGCACTATCCCCACCTCCCAACCACCAGCCCCGCCTCCCACCACAGGTTCTGGCACAGACCGTATAAGTCTGCCCAGCACTATCCCCGCCTCCCAACCACCAGTCCCGCCTCCCGACACCGACTCTGTCACCCAATCTCGGCTAAGAACAGGTAACTACTCATCCAGAAGTGGTGTTAACTGCATTCTGCATTAGCAGCCATGATGTTAATGGATTATAGGGATCATTGCATTGTGTTGACGGAATGTTTGCCTTCCCCAAGTTCCAGGAGCACACTTTACAATTACTATACAATTACAATTGCAGCTACTGTGCTTTTACTAAGGCTTTGGTACCACGTCTCAAAGAGAGAGTATGCTGATACTTTTTCTTTAAGAACTGCTCAAGAAAATAGTGTTTATTAATTTCTTTTAAAAAAGATTTATAGTCCACCATTTCTCAAAAATTCAAGGCAGCATACCAGTTTAAATAAATCAAAACATTCTTAACTAAAAAGAAAAAAAATAAAACATATACAATAAAAAGAAACATGAGATAAATTATGAAAAAGTAACTGCGGAGATTAGCACAGGCTTTTTCAATGGGTTCATTTTCTGACCAAACACGTGTAGTCTTCAAAATGCAAAACTATACATGTTATTGTATCTCTTTATTCCAGGGTGAGGGGAGACTGACACTGTTCTGGAACTCTAATCACCTATCAAAAGTGATTAAAATAGACAGAAGCTAGAAGACAGTGGGCTCCTGACTGCTCTGGGCCCTCAGGAAATTTACTGTTCTTCCAATGGTCAGTCCACCTCTGCCCTGACCTTATTCTGCCCCTGGAAATGCCTTGCAAAAATGTAGATAAGAGTATTCATGTTTAGGAAAAATGTGCACGCTTTTACCCACATACAGGGTGGGCAATTTTCAAAAATCCCTTTTACCCAACTGCTCCTCCCAACTTGCAGGATGTATCTTGTAATAGAATCGCAAGGGCCTAACTCTTAATTAGAATGTTATCTCTTGGGGGCAGTGTCTCCAAAATGGATTACATTTTACATCTCATGAACCTCATTTCTCAGTGAAGATATTTTGAGTATGATTTCAGTCTCTCAAATTCACTGCCAGAGCTTGTTGTAGTACTTGCATTGTGCCAGAGAGCTTAGTATGGGAGTTTATTGGATATAATATACACAGGTAATACATTACAATGGGCTTGGAAGTTTTTTTTATTTAAGCAACTAGAAAACTATTATATAGCTGTACAATTCTGCCAGTTTCTTGGTTTCTGACTATGCCTTGGAATATACTGTCAGGCTTATTTTCGAAAGAGAAGGGTGCCCATCTTTCAAAACAAATAGGGAGATGGGCGTCCTTCTCCCAGGATCGCCCAAATTGGCATGATCGAAAGCCGATTTTGGGCGTCCTCAACTACTTTCCGTCGCGGGTACGACCAAAGTTCACGGTGGCGTGTCAGAAGCATAGTGAAGGCGGGACTGGGGCGTGCTTAACACATGGGCGTCCTCAGCCGATAATGGAAAAAAGAAGGGCGTCCCTCACGAACACTTGGCCGACTTTACTTGGTCCTTATTTTTTTACAACCAAGCCACAAAAATGTGCTCTATCCCCCTCATACCCTAAAAATATAGTTTTAAATATTTTTTCAGCCTCTATGCCACAGTCAAATATCATACCCAGCTCCATGACAGCAGTATGCAGGTCCCTGGAGCAGTTTTAGTGGGTACTGCAGTGCACTTCAGGCAAGCGGACCCAGGCCCATCCCCCCCTAGCTGTTATACTTGTGGTGGTAAATGTGAGCCCTCCAAAACCCATCATAAACTTACTGTACCCACATCTAGGTGCCCCCCTTCATCCCTAAGGGCTATGGTAGTGGTGTACAGTTGGGGGGAGTGGGTTTTGGGGGGCTCAGCACACAAGTTAAGGGAACTATGCACCTGGGAGCTTTTTCTGAAGTCTACTGCAGTGCCCCCTAGGGTGCCTGGTTGGTGTCCTGGCATGTCAGGGGGACCAGTGCACTACGAATGCTGGCTCCTCCCACGACCAAATGGCTTGGATTTGGTTGTTTCTGAGATGGGCATCCTCGGTTTTCATTATCACCGAAAATCGGGGATGACCATCTCTAAGGTCGACCTAAATGTTGAGATTTGGGCGCCCCCGACCATATTATTGAAATGAAAGATGGCCACCCATCTTGTTTCGATAATACGGGTTTCCCCGCCTCTGCGAGGACGTCCTCAGGAAAACATGGGCGCCCCGTTCGATTATGCCCCTCCACGTAAAATCACTTAAGTATCAGCCACTGTTAATTCAGTAGCAACGGATGCCTGCTTGAATTCACAGTACTGCTACCAAATCAATGTGACAGTACTTCTGATATGACCTCAATAGTAGACAGAGAGAACACACTTGACATCCGAACAGTCCAGCCTTTTCTGGGAAAGGGGAGAAGCTGAGGGACATAGCATAATCAGTGGGAGGAACTGGTGGCAGCAAGAAACTCCCCCAGACTATAAAATAGCAAACTCAATATTGAAACCCTTCCCTCTGATATTCAAAAGCATTTAACTGGCTAGGATGGGCACCTGGCTGGTTAAATGCCTTAAAACTGGCTATCCGGCGATATTCAACAGGGAATATCCGGCTGTCTCCCACTGAATATCACTGGTTAGCAGCTAGCCAGTTATATCGGGTGATATAACCTGCTATCTGCCGATTTTCAGACTCACTTTAGCAGCTATATTTGGCTGCATGAATACATGGGATATCTTTGGCCAGTCTGAATATAACCAGCTAAGTCCAAATACCGACTTCGGCCAAAAATAAACCGGATATTCAATGCTGGTCACCAGAAACAGCCCGGCATTGAATATCTGGGTTCTGCGCTGAAGCACAGCTAAATCCCATGATCTAAATATCAGCCCCTTTGTCTTAGGGTTTTTTGTTTTTTTTTTTTGCTCCTCCCTGACCATCTTATTCTTATTTATTTATTTGGATTTAACTCGCACCCTTTTCAGGTGAGTTACATTCAGGTACACTACCGGGTATTTCTCTGTCCCTGGAGGGCTCACAATCTGAGGCAATGAAGAGTTAAATGACTTCCCAAGATCACAAGGAGCAGCAGTGAGATTTGAGCCAGGCTTATTACTTTTATTAGGGGACAGTCTCCCAGCCAAAGGCTTAGCTATATAGGTCCCAGAAGCAGGAGCCTACACGCTATACCACCCAGGTTAGTATACTGATAGATATAAGATTAAACTACACAGGAGTCAAAACCACATAGGTGCTGCCTTGTTGGGTGCTAGAGTATTTGGGGACACTTCTACATCCCTGTTTGCACTTAGGATAAAGAAAGACTGGGATATATTTGTGCATGTCAGCAAAGGACCCTGACCATACTAGAGGGCAACCAAATTTCAGTTTCGATTTCAGATTCAGCACCACAAACAGCCTGAAATCTGGGTTCGGGTTTTGGTAGAAAATGCCAGTGCATTTTTGGCTGAAACCAAAACTTCCCCCTCACAATTCCCTCGATCACTCTCCACTCCCATCATCCTGTCTGACCATTTGTAAGCTCTCCCTGAGGCCTACCATAAGAAGATCTGGTGGTCTAGTAGCCTCTTCGGGGGCAGGACTGAACCCCACTCATTCCTGCTGCTCAGTAGAAATGACTGCTGAGACTGTTGCGAGAGGTCCCAGTAGCTGTTTTGAGATTTGAACTAGCATGGGCAGGAGACTCACTGGTTCCAATCTCACAATGTCTGTCGGGACCTCCAGTAGCAGTATTGCGAGACTACTGCTGGAAGTCCCGGAAGCCATTTTGACTGGAACCAGCCATGCATAGGAATGAGTGGGGATGCTCCTGCTCTGACTAACCACCATGACAAGGTAGGCCCAGGTGGAGGCTTTTTTGATTGGGTGGGGGAAAGGAGTGTGGGCTGTTGGGGGGCAGTTTTGTTTTCGGTTTCTGCCAAAACTGAGCAGCCAATTTCAGATGCAGATTCAGTTAAGGCAGAAACCATAGATCTTTGTTTCGGTCAAGCTCTACCATTTACCCTATGGTTCAGGAGTAATCACAAGATGAAAGATACTACCATCATTTACATCTGCAGGATTCCAGTGGATCACAAACCAAGAAACAACATCTGAGCTCGGAGTCCATGAGTCTCAAAACTACTATCTTTTCAACTGTAGGTGGAATCCTAAAAGTTACTATCATCCTGTCTGTCCCTAGCAGCAGGAAAAAAAGATAAAGAGAACTGAGTTAAATGCCTATTACACCCTGTGGTGGAAATCAATTGATAAAGAGATTGAGCACTTGTTGATAAAGGAGTGAAGCATCTTGGAGACTTTGTAAATGCTTGTTTGTTATGGTTACCTTACTGTCTCTTGCTTCTGCTGGTTTGGAGAATACTATATAGAATTAGCTGAGTTACTGACTGAGTGGATTATCTTAAAAAAAACTGAGTTCTGCTTATTTGGCCTCCTGGTGTAAACCTATCTCAGCCCTAGTCCCAACAACAAAGACATTTTGTATATATTGGGTTTCCAGCAGTCTGGGTATGCAGTAGGCGACTGAATAGGCAATACCTAAATCCAGGGTTACACTTACGTATATTCCATTTGTGGAGCATTCTAGCAGGATAAACAGTGAAGAATACTTAGCATTGTTTGACTTTTTAAAGAACTGCAAAACAGTCTGGACTGTGTACTGGTATGACAAAGTTCATAGTTTTGATTCTCAGGCTGAGCTCCTACTCGGAGATGCCATATCTCACTCATTAGGAGTTTGTCACACTCATTCAAATGCACTCTCTTTTTGAGCTCTTTCTCTCATTCATCATAGCCTCAGTGTCAGTGAATCAGTCCTGATCACTGCTTTCATGAGAGGCAAGCCTAAGAGGAGAAAAGCCAAATGGCCTATCCAGTAGGAAGAAATCTGAGCACACTTTCTTGCGTACAGTCTACTCCTGCCCCTACAAGTACATGTCCTCTGAAACCTAAGCATATATTTTTAGCCACAAGGAGAGAGCAATTTTCAGCCCAGAGAATTTACCTATATTGCCTCCACTCTGTCTGCATTCTTTCATCGGCTCTATAAAAGGCAAATATTTTAAGCTGTTTTTTCTCTTTTAAAAAGCAATATGACACTTCAATCTTTCTACATTTATAACCCGGATGTACCATCTGAAAAATCTCACTCTTTGATGTT